>NC_044976.1:28904550-29137702 GCF_008728515.1 Papio anubis
TGCCTTTGTTCGACTTCATAACCTCAAGAGGTTTTTAAACCTGAGGTTCCTATGTGATAAATGTAGAGAGAAAAAGCGATGTTTCTAATGAAAAACTATAATACACCATGAGGAGTTTCCATGTAACCAGGGTTATAAGATTGTATCCCTGTGCATTGTTTTTCAGTCTTGTTATCTACCAGTAGACTAGAATAAATCCTGAATTCATCTAGATTTATCTGTGCCTTCTTCCATGAACTACTGAAAATGGAAACTGCTCTGTTCCTGAATCTCTATAACCTGAAACTAAATAAATTTTAAGAAACAAGCCTCATGCCTGATAAATGGGTCACATGAAAAGTTCACCTAATCGCCCAAGGTCATGACCAGAGACATTCAAACCACAAACTAGGATGAGAAGTTGACATTTTCACACTGTAGACAGCTTTTCCCAAGATGTTGGAACAAGACTCCATATCATAATGAGATTATTACCCTTTTTAACACTACCTTTCCCACTTGGCAGGATAGTGGTATAATTGCAGTTTCACCGTCAGTAGCTTCTGCTGGTCACTTGACAGAACCTGACCTAAGAGATCCTTTAGTGTCTGTTGATTAAATAAGAAAATGTCCGTGATGTTGCTAATACTACCTGCTGTTCCTATGTAAATTCCTCTGGGAAAGTTGAGACCTATATATACAAAATAAGAAAAAAGGCCACATGGTTAATAACAGGTTTCAACTAATTCCCTATGGTCATTTGATTTATTTAATTGGTTGCCTTTAAGCCTAAGTTTATGGTTCAAAACCTTTATGCGAATTACAATATTGCATAATTACATATTAATTTTACTTTTTATTTTCCCTTTTTAAAACCTCATATCTGTTACTTGTTAAATTTTTGCAGAAGTACAACTCCTAACAGAATACTACTGGTACAGCACTTTGAAATGAGAGCAAAAGACTATGGAACAGACAGAACCGAACTTAATCATGGACTCCAGACAGACTTAGCCAGAGAACCACTCCCTTCAAACTTTCCTTGTTGCTCAAATGTGGCTAAAAGAGTCTTGACACAGACTCCTAGTGACCACATCACTCCTGCCAATTTGGGAGGAGACCAGCAAATGGGACAGGCCCATCCCAGCACCAAGTGACATCAAAACCTAACTACAGGATGAATGATCAGTGATACTTTTAGGGAAAGATCTTAACCAAAAGGAAAAAATATGAAAGTTGTCAGAATGAACATAGAATCACTAGTGTCTAAAAAAAAACTGACAAACCAAGCTGGGAAAGGCTAAGAAGAGAGGTTTCTCACACTTGTATGCCTAATAACAAACACTTTCACAAAAGACTGCAAAACTCACAACCTTGCACAAAGGCCATCACAACTTAACATAAAAATACTTCTGCAAGGACATCTGCCCAGCAACTACCTTTCTAACCTTTGACTGGCATCACCTTTGTGATTGATCTTTGTGAATTTTTGTTTCCTCAAGTGAGTCTTAGCTGCAGATGACAATGTCAGCACCGATCCTCTGTGAGATGCTCCTCTCTGCATTTGCCGGGATGAGGAAAGCTGAGGGCAGGGGAGGGGGCGCGTGGGACAGTCTAGGCAAAGCAATGGCATGGCTGAAGGCAGAGGTATGGCAGGTGCAGTGTGGAAGTGGGGCAGTAAGCAGCTCTGTGGGATGGGAGCAGAATGTATGGGGTAGGGTTGGAGAGGGAGGGACGCAATGTGAGGAGAGGCTGGCAAAAAGTAGACTGCAAACTCCAGGGTGAAGAGTTTTAAATGAGTTCCAAAGGCCAGAGGTTTCACCAAGGTGCCTGCCCTGAGATGCCTCAGGAGCCACTGCAGGAGGGTGGGGAGGGCCTGGCCGAGTTGGCTGTTTCCCACCTCAACCAGAGAAGCTCGCCTGCTACTGTTTTAGATTTGGGGGACCTATGTTAGATCCCATTTGAGAAAAAAAGGGAATGATCCTTAATTATGATACATAAATGTATATTAAACCAGTTAATAAATTATACCTAAGGTCTCTTCTGGCCAGAGTCTAGAGTATCAGCATGCAAGATGCAGGCTGGGGACACTGCTGTCCTTCACCAAATCTCCTGGGCACAAAGGTAGGTCCCCTGTGTGGAGGGCTCTGGGGGTCAGGGGGCAGGGCAGGGGCACAGAGCACTGTGGACTGCTGGCCTGAATCTCACCGCCCTCCCAACATGCTACTGAATTATGCTGTTTTGGGAAACAAGAGACAGGGCAGTGTCTTCACCATTCCAGCGTTCCTTTCAGAGCCCAGTACCAGCCTGGGACATAGAAGTTCAACAGGGACGCAGACATGACCATATCACCAGATGAGGCTTTGGATGGGGTTCAGTACCCTGTTGCTATGTAAGGACAGTGTTTTCATTCTCAGAGGCCCTGGGACCTCCCCTGCTGCCTCCTTAGCCATGTACACTGGGCAGAGAGCCCAAGGACAGGGGCACTGAATCTCCCTCATGCAAGTAAACAGGTGCCAACTCACTGCAAGAGGCCGGGCTCCCATAACAGGGAGCTTGCCCACAACTGGGAATGTCTTTAACACCTATTGACAGCTTTTCCCCCATTGCTCTGTGCCAAAGTTGAAACAGTAAAAGGCATTGATTTCCCGGCACCTTGATCTTGGCCTCCCAGCTCAGTCAAGGCAGGGATGAGGTGGGTTGTGGGGGACTGAGCAAGACAGGTTTTACATGAAATTATAATTCTCGCTCTCCAGGTGGCATTTCTTCTGTGCCACCACAACAGACAGCTTGCTGAGAAATGGCAGATTTGTATTTCACGAGGACACTTTGGTCAAAAGATCAATGATGCTTCTCGAACCTGTCCGTCTACCCACGGGGGCAGGTGAGCCTGGTGAGAAACCTGCAAAGACCCAGTTAAAATTAGACAGCTGCTGACAGACACCCGGTTCACAATCACAGAGCATCGATTACAAAAGTGGTGCTGGGCTGAAGGGCTTTAATCAGCCCCTGTGTTCTGTCTTTGTGGATAAGGAACTTTTGTAATGAAGTGGCTCCCTCTCTGGGGAAATGGAGCTATCTGGGGGCAGGCTCAGAACTCAGCAAAGTACAGGAGTAGGGTGGGGTAATCAGTGATGGACAGCTCTGTAGTCTGAATACTCATGGACATCACCTTATTCTTATTAGAAATGCGGACTCAGCCCCACCCAGCCCTAGGTCATCAGAAGCTGGAGTTTAACAAAGTTTCCAGTGTTTCTGGGCTTGCAGAGAATCGGCCCACATCCACATCTGGCTAGATCCACTCTCTCTCCCACTTCCCCTTCCTTCCCCTCTCTCCTCCTCTCCCCTTCCTCCCACATTCGACCAGCCAGGCCGTCTTCTCCAGGCTCCCTCATCCCCTGGGGCCTCTGCCTGGGCACCTGCTGGCCCTTCGCTCTCTCCAGCCCTCATATTCTGCCCACCGTCAGGACACAACCCCTCTTGGGACCCTCCCCTGTTCCCTGGATCACTGTGGTCTGTGGCCCCTGTCTGCCCCATAGTGTCTCATTCCAACCTTGTAGATTTTCTGATAGTTTTAAGGGGCACCACGATTCAGGGAGAGAAGGACCCATCAGCTCTAGAACCAGACAGATCTATGTTTTCATCCGGATAAACTCTCCAAGCTCTGAGACCTTAGGCAAGTCATTCAGGTGCTCTGAGCCTCAGTCTCAGATAATTCTACCTTCCCAGCTACTGGAATTATATCAGGGGTGGGGGGTATAAATTGTGAGCAACTGGGACTAGGCCAGAATGTGGGGAGAGGAGGACAGACAGAAGAGGCTGGGGCAGCGTCCTTTGGTGCCTTAGTAGTCATTGTTGCTACTCTGAAAATATTTCCAACTTTGCCCTCTTCTGGGCACATCCTGAAGAGGATGGCATCCTGGTGCTCTGGCTGGGCACGTCCATGGAACGGATGCTGGCCAGTGAATCATGAGCAGGAATGTTACTGTTACTTCCAGATCTGGCATTTGATTGCTGGAGTGAGACCCTCCAGAGCTCATATCCCTCTGGCACACACGTGAGACTGTAGCTGCTCTGTTACCCATGGCCCCTGGGTGACCATAATGGGGACAGCCTCCTCCACTGGCCCACAGTGAACAGGCAGCATAAGCAAGAAATGGCCCTTTGTTGTTGAAGCCACTACCATGGTCACCAGAGCAGAGCCTCACCCATCTGACAGAGGCCATACCCAGGGCTGGAAAACTGCACAGTTATCGAACTCAGTGCACTGGTGCCCCAGTGATGCTGGGGCAGACAGGGACGGGCAAGGGATGGCAGTGGGTCTCTACTCAAGAATCATGCACCTGCTATGTGCCAGGCCCTGCGCCGGGCACTGGGACACAGGAATGAATGAGACAGACATTGCCCTCGAGTGGTTCATAGGCAGTGGTAAAATCAGCCTCTGGAGAATCCAGCAAGAACTTGCATGTGTCTAATGGACTTCATGGGCTGTAATGGGCTACAGAGCCTCAAGGAGAGGAAAGCGTAGGGGTGAGGAGCTGTGTGCTCTGGGACTGGGCAGCCTGCACTCAAATCACAGTGCTGCTGCTAATGGCAGTGTAACCTGGAACAAATTGTTTAACTCCTCTGTGCCTCAATGTTCTCATCTACAAAATAGGGATAATAACAGACTTGCCTCATAGGTGTGTTGTGAAAGTGCAATGTAACACAGGCAAGGCTCACAGAGTACCTGACATAGCAAGAGCTTAACAATGTTCAACCAAAGCCTGTTGTCAAAGCTCCTCTGACTTCTTCTGGGTCTCCCGGCCAGGGTCCAATCCCAACTCCACCAATCCCAACTCCACCACTGAATTGCAAAGCAGCACTGGGCAAGTCAGCCCACTAGTTTGTGCCTCCGCTTCCTGATCTGTACATGGGGACAATAGCAACCCACCAACCTCAGGCCTGGTACAAATAAGGGGCTCGGCAGGTGGTGGGGAGATTGTCTTGGGTGAGGCCAGGGTTTGAACCCAGGTCCCTCTGAGCAGCTGCCTGTGGTGCCACAGCAGACACCATACTATCTTCCTGAAACTGCTGCGGGGATGCATCATTATTCAGGTGGGAATGCGGCCAGGACATTTGGGTTTCTGTGTGCTGAGTGATGTCCTCACAGGGCAGCCGACTCCATCTCAGGCAGAGACTGCAATGAAAAGCTGTGCTCACCCACCAGCTTCCTGCCCTATAAAACATGCATGCCAATTCTGCGCCTTCCCTGTGCCAACCACAGCACCAGAGGCTGTAATTTGATTTTCATGAAAACTCTAACATGGAGAAATGGTCTTGAAAATCAAAACCAGATGAGGACACAGGCATGGAGAAGTTAGCTAACTTGTACAACGGTCCGTGGAGGCAGAGCTGAGATACATGACATACATTCAGAAACCCTGGGTGCTTGGGCCCAGCCTGCCTGGCTGGCTCCTGGTGGAAGCTAGCTTCACCTGCTTCCCACCTGCCTTGACATTGAGCAAGTACCCAACCCTGGCACACAGATTGTCACAGCTGATCCTTCCACTTGTTTCCAAGCTCCCCTGGAAACGCTGGGTTCTGAAAAACACCAGGTCTCTGTTGTCAGAGACTTGGGCTCAAGTCCTGGCACTGGCTCTTAGCAGCAATGAGACCTTGGGGGACTTAACCCTCCCTGAGCCTCCACTTCCTTATCTGCAAAATGGGATAAAGAAAGTTCCATTGCACTGTGATGGTTAGGAGAGAGGACTCATTTAAAAATGCTTCACACAGGGTCAGGCACATGGTTGACTCTCTATAAGTGTTCCTTCCTGCCTCCTTTGGCCCAAACTCTACATCCCATAACTGCAGCCGTTCCCCAGATGGTGGTATTGGACCTTGGAGTGAAGAAGGCCAGCCCCAGGCCTTAGGGATATCATAGTGGAGCTGAAGAAGTAAGAGGGAATGGAAGACATAAATTAAGGAGCACTAACTATGTGTCAGGATGGTGATAAGCACTTAACATGTATCTCATTTAACTTTCACAATGGCCCAACAAGATATGTTCTATTATTGTGATCTTCCACAGGGTGGGATTGGAGCAAACAGAGGCAAAATGACTTCCGCAAGGCCATCTCCTAATATTTAGTGCAGCCAGAATTGAACCCAGGCCTGACAGCCTGAAAGCCTAAAATTGAATCTCACTAATTCCACTTTACTATCTCCACTGCCTGGCCCCAATTTCTGAAATTCTACCATTCATTCCTTTCAAAAGAAGTAAGTATGAAAATGCTTCCCACCACCTGGAACTTAGCAAAGCCCCCCAAAAGACTGGTTGAAGGACCGGTAGATTTGAGGTTTGTGGAAAAAAGATTGTGAGCAGCATTTGAAGTCACAACCCCATGAATTAGAAGAAGAAAAACACACACATACACAATTCTGTTTTGGTGTCTCGGAGAACTCTGGGCTGCCCGGCCAACCCTACAGCTAAAACCTGGGAAGCCCCACCTGGCTAAAGCAATTACCACCCAGGGAGACCCTCAGGGCTCCCACCAAGGCCTTCATTTGGTGATGTGGTTGAGCTGTGTCCTCACCCAAATCTCATCTTGAATTGTAGCTCCCATAATTCCCACATGTTGTGGGAGGGACCTGGTAGGAGGTAATTGAATCATGGAGGCGGGTCTTTCCCATGCTGTGGGACTGAATAAGTCCCACAGGATCTGATGGTTTTATAAAGGGGAATTTCCCTGCACATGTTCTCTTGCCTACTGTCATGTAAGACGTGACTTTGCTCCTCCTTTGCCTTCAGCCATGATTGTGAGGCCTCCCCAGCCATGTGGAACTATGAGTCAATTAAATCTCTCCTTTATAAATTACCCAGTCTCAGGTATGTCTTTATTAGCAGCATGAGAACAGACTAATACACTTGGTAAAACAAATATTGCAGGTCAAACCCTGTTCCTAGAGATGACATTTAGGGCAAGTCTCACTTCTCCAAAAAATAAAAAGAAAGACCACCTCGCATCTCCATGGGAGACTGAGTCTCATTGGCTTGGTTGAGGGAAGACGGGTCCCATCTGTCTGTCCATAAAAGCAACGTTTTAAGATTCATTGAAGTCAACACTCTTCTATTTGTAACCAGGTTAAATATTGTAGTTAAATGAATCTGGACTGGGCAAAGTGACTTACGCCTGTAATCCCAGCACTGCTGGAAGCTGAAGTGGGAGGATCCCTTGAGTCCAGGAGTTTGAGACCAGCCCGGGAAACAGAGGGAGACCCCATCTCTACAAAAAGCAAAAAGATTAGCCAGACATAATGGCAGACACCTATGGTCCCAGCTGCTCAGCAGGCTGAGGTGGGAGGATTGCTTGAGCCCATGAGGCTGCAATGAATAGTGATCACACCACTGCACTCATCCTGGGTGACAGAGCGATACCCTGTCTTAAAAAGAAAACAAACACACACACACACACACACACACACAAATCTGGCACTCTTATTGGGTGGGAATGTGTGATGGGAAGTGCCTACCATGTGCCTTTATAAAGCTATAATCAAGATTGTACTCATTACCCTCAGACTAGGGGTAGATCCCAATCCATCCTTGCTCTGCCTAGTGGCAATTACTCCATACAAATCAAATGCAATGTTAAATTCCAAACCCCAGAGGAAAGAGCCATCCCCAAGAAAACAGTGAAAGCTTAACAATGTAAAATTTTAGAGTACACTGCATTAAATTAGTACTAATTTACAGTAACTAGAAATTCCTTCCAGAGTATAAGAAGAGAGTCATGGCAACTTTTTATATTACATAATCATTTTTATGGTCTTACAGATTTGATGAATCAAAATGAAAACAATCTCCATTCCACATCCCATCCTTTTTCTCTAGATCAAGGTGAAATCAATTCTTTTCAAGGTGGAGTTTTGAGAGTCTATATTTCTTAAGCCCCATTTAATGAAACCATGTCTTTCCCTAATTGTGGCTGTTATCTGTCCATTTCACCTTGCATGCGAAACTCCAGCTGATTTCACATCGGCACCCATCAACGAGTCAAGTTCTCCTGATGCTCTTCAGAAGAGTCAAATGTGGGCTTTGCAACATTGTCCATTTCAAGAAGATATGGGGTGGAATTGGTAGCTTTGATGAAGCCCTCTTATCGTTGTTTTTCCTTGAGATGCCTTGTGGGTTGGGTTTGAAAAGGTGAGTTGGGGAAGTGCTGTCGCTCAGCCTGAGTCTCAACAATAGAGATGAAGAACAAGGGAGAGAGACAAGACGAGGACACCAGCTGAAGACTGCAGGGCGCTGACACCTGCAGTGGTGGCAGCTTGCACGGTTGTCTCGGCAGCTGTCTGCAGAGGTAGCAACAGTCCCAGAACCAGCAGCCCCTGCCCCAGCCTGGCCAACATGCTTCCTCCCATCTCAGCTCTGTGGGTCGGTCTGGTCGTGCTCAGGAGGACCATGGGCTGCAGGTAGGCAGGTGCAGGCAACGTAGCAAGTGCAATGGCCAAGTCTGGCCTTATATACTGGGAGCATCACAATGTCCTGACCTGACACCACCCCTACGCACTCACCTCCCCCAGGGCTTCCCCAACCTGTCTGCTCATGGTCACAGACCAAATACTTTATTTTAGAAACAAAACATTGAAAACTCATTTAGAGCATCTGGACCCCACCACTTAGACATCTAGGGTTTCAATTTCTTTCTTCCAAGTGACATTGAGACAATAATTAATAGCCTACCAACAAAAAAAGTCCAGGACCAGACAGATTCACAACCGAATTCTACCAGAGATACAAGGAGGAACTGGTACCGTTCCTTCTGAAACTATTCCAATCAATAGAAAAAGAGAGAATCCTCCCTAACTCATTTTATGAGGCCAGATCATCCTGATACCAAAGCCTGGCAGAGACACAACGAAAAAAGAGAATTTTAGACCCTGATGAACGTCGATGCAAAAATCCTCTATAAAATACTGGCAAACCAAATCCAGCAGCACATCAAAAAGCTTATCTACCACGATCAAGTGGGCTTCATCCCTGGGATGCAAGGCTGGTTCAACATACGCAAATCAATAAATGTAATCCATCATATAAACAGAACCAAAGACAAAAACCACGTGATTATCTCAATAGATGCAGAAAAGGCCTTTGACAAAATTCAACAGCCCTTCATGCTAAAAACTCTCAATATATTTGGTATTGATGGAATGTATCTCAAAATAATAAGAGCTATTTATGACAAACCCACAGCCAATATCATACTGAACGGGCAAAATCTGGAAGCATTCCCTTTGAAAACTGGCATGAGACAAGGATGCCCTCCCTCACCGCTCCTATTCAACATAGTGTTGGAAGTTCTGCCCAGGGCAATCAGGCAGGAGAAAGAAATAAAGGGTATTCAATTAGGAAAAGAGGAAGTCAAACTGTCCCTGTTTGCAGATGACATGATTGTATATTTAGAAAACCCCATTGCCTCAGCCCAAAATCTCCTTAAGCTGATAAGCAACTTCAGCAAAGTCTCAGGATACAAAATCAATGTGCAAAAATCACAAGCATTCTTATATGCATTCTTGTACTTGTTTTTAAGAAAACATTAGCTTTTTTTAATAGGTTGCATGCTGAACTGTCTGTGTTTTATCCTCATTCTCTCTGTAAAGATGCATGTATTTATAAATAAAAAGAAAATACCCTATGATGTCATTCTTGGTTGTTTCTAGTTGATGAAATTTCTGTGTTTTTCCAACTTTTCTATATTGATATATATATAGTTGAATTAGTAGTTTTGGAGTTGTTTTGTCTTGTTTTTGAGGGGAGAGCTTGGCGGAATTCAAGCTAGAAGAAACCAAAGTGGAAAATCGCTTTAAGAAATAAGACTATGGAAAGTTGACAGTGAAAATTAAAGAATAATGACACGGTTCATGGTTAACAATGGAGCACTTGTAGTCTGAATGGCAACCGACCCTCTTTGAAGGACTAGAATGGGTAAAAAACAATACACTCACTGATATTTGAAATTTGGGGTATGACTTACAATAAGGAGTTTAATAGAGGATTTAAAAACCTGTGGCTTGGATTCTTTCATCAGCTTGAGGAGACACTTTCAAGTTTCTTAATACCTTGTTTGCCTTTTTCCACAAGGTAAATATTTTCTTTGTATTCCTGAAAATGAAAGCCTACTTTCCCTTTGTTTAATTCTAATTGGATTTCCTCTTTGGGAATCTGATTCTCTTTTTCTTAACCTTTTGGGGATAGCCTGAAGAATTATCCCAACATTCTTTTTGCCATTTAGGATCTGGTCCCACACAAACTGATTCCCTCCTGCTTACTTATTTTTGCAGAGAGTGATATGACGGTGCTGGCAGATGTTTGGGAGGCAGGAACCTTCCTGGGGCCCAGAGAGGTCACCTGATTTCTATAGGTGCCTGTGTTTACTTTAGTCTACACCATGGTCAAAAAGGAGTGGTTGAGAGCAACAAACTGACTTTCCACCAAGGGCGTTTCAAGGACAAGGATTCTCACAGAAGTATCTTTTCTCCCAACTTTTTTACTTTTCTCTCAACTTTTTTTCATTTTTTAATGCGATTATTTTTAATGAGACAGGGTCTTGCTCTGTCACCCACGCTGGAGGCCAGTAACACGATCACAGCTCACTCACAAACTCCTGGACTCAAGAAATTCTCTGCCTCAGCCTCCTGAGTAGCTGGGACCACAAGTGTGTGCCACCATGCCTGCCTAACATTTTAAAATTTTTTGTAGAGGTGGGATCTCTCTGTGTTGCCCCAGCTGGTCTTGAACTCCTGACCTCAAGTGGTCCTCCTACCTCAGCCTCCCAAAGTGCTTGGATTACAGGCATGAGCCACTGTGCCCAACATTGACTTTTTTTTTTTTCTTTTCTGAGATGGAGTCTTGCTCTGTCACCCAGGCTGGGGTGCAAGGGTGTGACCTCAGCTCACTACAAGCTCCACCTCCCAAGTTCAAGCAATTCTCCTGCCTCAGCCTCCCTAGTAGCTGGGATTACAGGTGTCCGCCACCACACCCAGCTAATTTTTGTATTTTCAGTAGAGACAGGGTTTTACCATGTTGGCCAGGCTGGTCTTGAATTCCTGACCTCATGATCTGCCCACCTCAGCTTCCCAATGTGCTGGGATTATGGGCATGAGCCACCGTGCACAATATTGACTATTTTTTGTTGTTGTTATTATACATGTGTACAACGTGCAGATTTGCTACATAGGTATACATGTGCCATGTTGGTTTGCTGCACCCATCAGTTCATCATTTACGTTAGGCATTTCTCCTAATGCTATCCCTCCCCTAGCCACCCACCCCACCAACCAGCCCCAGTGTGTGATGTTCCCCAACCTGTGTCCATGTGTGCTCATTGTTCAACTCCCACCTATGAGTGAGAACATGCGGTGTTTGGTTTTCTGTCCTTGTGATAGTTGGCTGAGAATGGTGGTTTCCAGCTTCATCCACGTCTCTGCAAAGGACATGAACTCATCCTGTTTTATGGCTGCATACTATTCCATGGTGTATATGTGCCACATTTTCTTCATCCAGTTTATCATTGATGGAGATTTGGGTTGGTTCCAAGTCTTTGCTATTGTGAATAGTGCCACAATAAACATAGGTGTGTATGTGTCTTTATCATAGAATGATTTATAATCCTTTGGGTATACGCCCAATAATGGGATCGCTGGGTCAAATGGTATTTCTAGTTCTAGATCTTTGAGGAATTGCCACATGGTCTTCCACAATGGTTGAACTAATTTACACTCCCACCAACAGTGTAAAAGCCTTCCTATTTCTCCACATCCTCTCTAGCATCCATTGTTTCCTGACTTTTTAAGGATCGCCATTCTAACTGGCATGAGATGGTATCTCATTGTGGTTTTGATTTGCATTTCTCTGACGACCAGTGATGATGAGCATTTTTTCTTTTGATAAGTGTCTGCTCACATCCTTTGCCCACTTTTTGATGGGGTTGTTTTTTTCTTGTAAATTTGTTTAAGTTCTTTGTAGATTCCGGATATTAGCCCTTTGTCAGATGGGTAGATTGCAAAAATTTTCTCCCATTCTGTAGGTTGCCTGTTCACTCTGATGATAGTTTCTTTAGAGGTGCAGAAGCTCTTTAGTTTAATTAGATCCCATTTGTCAATTTTGGCTTTTGTTGCCATTGCTTTTGTGTTTTAGTCATGAAGTCTTTGCCCATGCCTATGTTCTGAATGGTATTGCCTAGCTTTTCTTCTAGGGTTTTATGGTGTTAGGTCTTACATTTAAGTCTTTAATCCATCTTGAGTTGATTTTTGTATACAGTGTAAGGAAGGGATCCAGTTTCAGCTTTCTACATATAGCTAGCCAGTGTTCCCAGCACGATTTATTAAATAGGGAATCCTTTTCCCATTGCTAGTTTTTGTCAGGTTTGTCAAAGATCAAATGGTTGTAGATGTGTGGTATTATTTCTGAGGCCTCTGTTTTGTTCCATTGGTTTATATACCTGTTTTGGTACCAGTACCATGCTATTTTGGTTACAGTAGCCTTGTAGTATAGTTTGAAGTCAGGTAGCGTAATGCCTCCAGCTTTGTTCTTTTTCCTTAGGATTGTCTTGGCCATGTGGGCTCTTTTTTGGCTCCATATGAACTTTAAAGTAGTTTTTTTCCAATTCTGTGAAGAAAGTCAGGGGTAGCTTGACGGGGATAGCATCGAATCTATAAATTACTTTGGGCAGTATGGCCATTTTCATGATATTGATTCTTCCTATCCATGAGCATGGAATGTTCTTCCATTTGTTTGTGTCCTCTTTTATTTCCTTGAGCAGTGGTTTGTAGATCTCCTTGAAGAAGTCCTTCACATACCTTGTAAGTTGGATTCCTAGGTATTTTATTCTCTTCATAGTGATTGTGAATGGGACTTCACTCATGATTTGGCTCTCTGTTTGACTACTATTGGTGTACAGGAATGCTTGTGATTTTTGCACATTGATTTTGCATCCTGAGACTTTGCTGAAGTTGCTTATCAGCTTAAGGAGATTTTGGGCTGAGACAATGGGATTTTCCAAATATACAATCATGTCATCTGCAAACAGAGACTATTTGACTTCCTCTTTTCCTAATTGAATACCCTTTATATCTTTCTCTTGCCTGATTGCCCTAACCAGAACTTCCAACACTATGTTGAATAGGAGTGGTGAGAGAGGACATCCCTGTCTTGTGCCAGTTTTCAAAGGGAATGCTTCCAGTTTTTGCCCATTCAGTATGATATTGGCTGTGGGTTTGTCATAAGTAGTTCTCATTATTTTGAGATACATTCCATCAATACCTAGTTTATTGAGAGTTTTTAGCATGAAGAGCTGTTGAATTTTGTTGAAGGCCTTTTCTGCATCTGTTGAGATAATCATGTAGTTTTTGTCTTTGGTTCTGTTTATATGATGGATTACATTTATTGATTTGCCTATGTTGAACTAGCCTTGCATCCCAGGGATGAAGCCCAGTTGATCGTGGTGGATAAACTTTTTGATGTGCTGCTGGATTCGGTTTGCCAGTATTTCATTGAGGATTTTGCATCGATGTTCATCAGGGATATTGGTCTAAAATTCTCTTTTTTTGTTGTGTCTTTACCAGGCTTTGGTATCAGGATGATGCTAGCCCCATAAAATGAGTTAGGGAGGATTTCTTCTTTTTCTATTGATAGTTTCAGAAGGAATGGTACCAGTTCCTCTTTGTACCTCTGTTAGAATTCGGCTGTAAATCCATCTGGTCCTGGACTTTTTTTGTTGGTAGGATATTAATTATTGCCTCAATTTCAGAACCTATTATTGGTAGATTCAGAGATCCAACTTCTTCCTGATTTAGTCTTGGGAGGGTGTATGTGTCCAGGAATTTATCCATTTCTTCTAGATTTTCTAGTTTACTTGCGTAGAGGTGTTTACAGTATTTTCTGATGGTAGTCTGTATTTCTGTGGGATCAGTGGTGATATCCCCTTTATCATTTTTTATTGCATCTATTTGATTCTTCTCTCTTTTCTTCTTTATTAGTCTTGCTAGCAGTCTATTTTCTGTTTCTGGTGACAAAATCTCTCAGCATTCACTTGTCTTTAAAAGATTTTAGTTTTTCTTCACTTATGAAGCTTAGTTTGGCTGGATATGAGACTCTGGGTTGAAAATTCTTTTCATTAAGAATGTTGAATATTGGCCCCCATACTCTTTTGGCTTGTAGGGTTTCTGCCGAGAGATCTGCTGTTAGTCTGATGGACTTCCCTTTGTGGGTAACCTGACCTTTCTCTCTGGTGCCCTTAATTTTTTTCCTTTATTTTAACCTTGGTGAATCTGACAATTATGTTCCTTGGGGTTGCTCTTCTCAAGGAGTATCTTTGTGGTGTTCTCTGTATTTCCTGAATTTGAACGTTGGCCTGCCTTGCTAGGTTAGGGAAGTTCTCCTGGATTATATCCTGAAGAGTGTTTTCTAACCTGGTTCCATTCTCCCCGTCACTTTCCAGTACACCAAACAAACATATATTTGGTCTTTTCACATAGTCCCATATTTCTTGGAGGTTTTGTTCATTTATTTTCACTCTTTTTTCTCTAATCTTGTCTTCTCACTTTATTTCATTAATTTCATTTCAATCACTGATATCCTTTCTTCCACTTGATTGAATTGGCTATCGAAACTTGGGCATGCATCATGAAGTTCTTATGCCATGGTTTTCAGCTCCATCAGGTCATTTAAGGTCTTCTCTACACTGTTTATTCTAGTTAGCCATTCATCTAACCTTTTTTCAAGGTTTTTAGCTTCCTTGAGATGGGTTAGAACATACTCGTTTAACTTGGAGAAGTTTGTTATCACTGACCCACTGGAGCCTACTTCTGTCAATTTGTCAAACTCATTCTCCATCCAGTTTTGTTCCCTTGCTGGCAAGGTGCTGCGATCCTTTGGAGGAGAAGAGGAGCTTGTTTTTTGGAATTTTCAGCTTTTCTGCTCTGGTTTCTCTCTATCTTTGTGGTTTTATCTATCTTTGGTCTTTGATGTTGGTGACCTACAGATGGGGTTGTGGTGTGGATGTCCTTTTTGTTGATGTTGATGCTATTCCTTTCTGTTTGTTAGTTTTCCTTCTAACAGTCAGGTCCCTCAGCTGCAGGTCTGTTGGATTTTGCTGGAGGTCCACTCCAGACCCTGTTTGCCTGGGTATCACCAGTGGAGGCTGCAGAACAGCAAATATTGCTGCACAGCAAATGTTGCTGCCTGATCCTTCCTCTGGAAGCTTTGTCTCAGAGGAGCACCTGCCTGTTTGAGGTGTGTGTTGGCCCCTACTGGGAGGTGTTTCCTAGTCAGGCTACACGGGGGTCAGGGACCCACTTGAGGAGGCAGTCTGTCCAATCTCAGAGCTCAAACACTGTGCTGAGAGAACCACTGCTCTCTTCAGAGCTGTAAGACAGGGACATTTAAGTCTGCAGAAGCTGTCTGCTGCCTTTTGTTCTACTATGCCCCCAGAGATGGAATCTATAGAGGCAGTAGGCCTTGTTGAGCTGTGGTGGGCTCTGCGTAGGCCTCTTTGTTTACACTGTGAGCTACTCAAGCCTCAGCAATGGCAGATGCCCCTCCCCTCATCCAGCTGCAGTATGGCAGGTCAATCTCAGACTGCTGCACTAGCAGTGAGCAAGGCTCTGCGGGTGTGGGACCCGCCAAGCCATGCATGGGAGGGTATCTCCTGGTCTGCCGGTTGCTAAGACTGTGGGAATAGTGCAGTATTTGGTCAGGAGTGTACCGTTTCTCCAGATACAGTCTGTCATGACTTCCCCAGGCTAGGAAAGGGAAATCCCCCGACCCCTTACGCTTCTCTGGGTGAGGCAATGCCCCGCCCTGCTTCAGCTCTCCTTCCGTGGGCTGCACCCACGGACCAAGTAGTCCCAGTGAGATGAACCAGGTACCTTAGCTGGAAATGCAGAAATCACCTGTCTTCCGCGTCGATCTCACTGGGAGCTGCGGACTGGAGCTGTTCCTATTTGGCCATCTTGGAAGTCAGCCTTGACAATTTTTTAACAAACACATTGAATCCACCTCCCTAGCATCAGCCTCCTCTACTTCCACCAGAGCGCCGTGATGCATGTCTTGTGTAAGGAAAGAACTCTGTGTTTTTGTCTTTCTGTTCCAGTAAACACAGGGGCTCCTCCAAAGTAGTATTCTCCACTTGAATATGTTTGACCTCTCCACTCAAATGTCCACCACCACAATGTGGAGTGCACATCTACCATTGTTGGTGGTCACCCAGCAACAGAAACCCCTTTCCAGATTATGGAATTTCCTGTCTTAAGAGACAGAGCCTGAACATGCCAGAGATTTTCTTCCCCAGTCTCTTAGTGGAATAAATCAAAGTAGAAATATGTAGCAAGGTGCCTCCAATCAGATGCACCCCAAGCCCACCCTTTGGAAAGAAAGTTCTTGATGACATTTCTCCTTAAATTGATGAGAGTGTGTGTTTTGTGAAATAATTCTGACTCGTAAACTACAGTTTTGCCTATTTAAAAATTCTGCACTTTTTAGGACCAAGTTAAAATGCTGCCTCCTCCAGGAAGCCTTTTCTGATCTCTACAGCCAGAAATATTCTCTCTTTCCATCTAGTTTGCCTTTGGGTTTTATTTCATGGCCTTGTAGATCCTTGAGGACCGTGACCACACAGTCTTCTAGAATAAGGGTTAAGAGCATAGACTTGTGATCTACCACCTGGGTTCAAGCCCCAGCTTTGCCACAAACTATTTGTGTGACCTTGGGCAAGTTACTAAACCTCTCTGTCTCTATTTGCTCATCTATAAAACAGGGGTGACAACAGCACCTACCTCCCAAGGTCGCTGTGAGGGTTATTACTTGTGTTCATGTAAAGCACTGGGGACAGTGCCTGGCCTGGCCCAAACTCACATTGTGTGATTCCATTTCCTGCTGTGTGGCCCTTCAAGGATGTGTCTGTCATTCCTGCTGGCCGCCCACAGAGCACTCCAGGGTTACCCTCTCTTCCACAGTGCTGGAGACCTATAACTATAATCTACACTGTGCCCTTCACTGGCCCGAGTGCTCTCAGTCCCCTCAGACTGCTCCTGTTCACCAGTGTCTCACCATCCCCACAGTGTCTGTTTGTGGGGATGTCCCTACCCTCACCTGTCACCTGCACCATCGAAGGTCTCTTAACTGATTTCTTTACTGCCAGAGCCTCCCTCCCTTTTCACCTGCACCCAGGTGCCTTCCCCAAATGCAGAAGCTCTGAACACATCCTCCGGCTGAAACAGTAACAAGCTGATGCATCCCTGTGGCCCACAGGCTAACATGTAAACTCTTCACCCAACATTCCAGGTCCCTCCTGCTCTGATGCCTGCAGCTCCCAACCTCCTGTGCTGCTTCCTCCTCCCACACACCAACACACAGCCTCCAAATGTCTCCCAGATCCCTGACCACAGGGCACTCGCTCCCCTGCACCTGGGCCTCTACACAGCCCCTCAGCCCTTGATGTCCTCCCCATTCTCCGCCTGATGAATCCTGCTCATCCTCCAGGACTCAGCACAGTGGTGACCCTGCAGAGCTGACCTTGACCTCTGCCCCACACTCTCCTCAGGGTAGGGGTGTCCACTCTGCTCAACAACCTTTACCTGTGATGGTCCATGGAGCCCCCATATGTGAGCCCCTGAGCACAGAGCTGGACTGTTCTCTGGATTCTCTCAGGGCCTCCAATCCAGGGGTCTGCACAGCAAGACCCAGCTCCCAACTCCGCATCAAGTGTGGAATCTCAAAGGCATCACAGACTGCACATGCACAGGTCCAGACTCACGGGATCCATGCTCCCCAGAAATGAGCCCTGTCTGGGTCCCTTCCTCCCATGTACGGCACCACCATCCATCCAGTCACCCCGGCCAGGAGCCTTCTTTCCACCTCTGAGCTGGTCTTTCTGGAACCCCTTCCTGTCTCTGAACCTATCCTCTCCTCTCCATTATTGATTACCTCTGGCCTGGCCACTGCCTTGACCCCAGCTGGCCCTGCCCTTCCCACCCTCTCTCTGCCCCTGCCCATTCCCCACAGCATCCAGAGGAACAGTGTGGAAAAACCACCCCAACACTCTCCCCCTCCTCTCAGCACAACGCGGAAGCCTCAGTGTGACCTGGACACCCTGGGGCACCTGCATGCCCACACCATCCCTCCCCACTCACCCCTCTCCTCTGCCCTCCAGCCATAGCAGACACCTCTCAGCCAAGAAGGTATCAGGGGTTCCTCTGCCACAGGGGCACTGCAAGTCTAGAATTTTCTTTCTCATCCCTGTACATAGAAAGTGTCGAATTACTGCAGATCTCAGCTGACCTATCATCTTCTTGGGGAGGACTCCTGCCCCAGGGCTAACCCCAGATCCTTTGTAACAGGCGCCCCCCAGGTCCCACTTTCCCCCTTCAGAGCTAACCTCCATTTGTGATTCGCATTCCCAGCCCTGGTATTCTTTAATCAATGGCCTCCCCCTCCTCCACTAGGCTCTGAGATCCCTGAGGATGGGGCCTGCATCTGGTTTTCTTTACCACTGAATTCCGTTACCTGAACAGAGCCTGAAACGCAGCAGGGGCTCACTAAACACCTGCTTATTGGGTGCCTAAAGGAGAGCTACTGTTTAGTAGGCACCTACTGTGTGCCAGCCACTGTGCCAAGCACTGAACTGCATTAACTAATCCAACCTCCCAAATCCCAACCTGACCCTCATCATAGGGATAAGAAACCAAGGCTCAGTGAGGTAAGTGACTGTCCCAGAGTCCCACAGCCAGCTGGTGGCAGAGCTGTCTCAAGCTCTGACCTCTGCCCCACACTCTCCTCAGGGTAGGGGTGTCCACTCTGCTCAACAACCTTTACCTGTGATGGTCCATGGAGCCCCCATATGTGAGCCCCTGAGCACAGAGCTGGACTGTTCTCTGGATTCTCTCAGGGCCTCCAATCCAGGGGTCTGCATAGCAAGACCCAGCCCCCAACTCTGCATCAAGTGTGGAATCGCCGCATCAAGCCCAAGTGCCTCGGAGCCCAGATACCCTGGGGCACCTTCCTCCCCACCCCTCTCCCTCCCACTCACTCCTGCCCTCTGCTCTCCAGCCATAGTAGCCACCTCTCAGCCAAGAAGGTGTCAGGGGCTCCTCTGCCACAGGGGCACTATAGGTCTAGAATTTTCTTTCTCCACCTCCTCCACCTAGTTAAATATTACTCATCTGTAAGATTCTGGCACACCTACCACCTCCTTGGTGGAGCCCTCCCTGGCAATGCCACGGCACATACCAGCTACCCTAGGACACTGTGTTCCAGGCATTCCTAGGGCCCCATCCCCCTCTTAAAAGCTGACCTCGGTTTGTGATTCTTATTCAGCCTGTGACTATTTAATCAGTCTCTCCCTTCTCCTCTGATAGACTGCAATCCTTGAGAACAAAGGCTATGTCTGGTTTTGTTCATCAATGAATTCTCAGTTTCCAGTCTAGCATATAATAGATGATCACTAAATATGTGTGTATGAGATAGATTAATAAACGTGACTATTTAATAAGCACCTGCTATGTTCCAGGCACATGAATGCATTATCGAATTTGTTCCTCCAATATCGCCATGGCATGGGCACTGACATGATTCCCATTGTAAACATAAGAAAACTGAGGCTCAGCAAGGTAAGTCACTGGCCCAGAGTCCCACAGCCAGTCATTGGCAGAGCTGGGTCTCAAGCCCACATGCCTGGCCTGTGACCTGTAAACCCCTTACTTCAGTGCTATTTTAAATGCTGCTTAAAATCCTATACTCAGCTTTCCATAGGGCTTACTATCCTGCATCATAACTGTCCATTTAGGCATGTGTCTCTCCATCAGACTGTGAGCCCCTGAGGGTGTTCCCCCATCTGAGCTGGAACTCCAGGGAGGCTACTTCCTGTCTGTGACCACCACTCTGTGCCTCACTTTCTGGTCTGCAAAATGGGCTCCCATGAGGAGTGAGCGGGGCAGGGGTGAAGCGCCTGGCACTGGGCCTGGGACGAGGGAGCGCTGTCCCTGTCCATTTTTATTGGTGTCACAAGGACATAGCACCCACATGTCCTTGGCCAGCCAGGAGTCCTCACCAGGCAGATGGGAAACTGTCACCCCTCAGGGAACTGGGGGTTTCCTTTGAAGTTGCCCTCCCAGACACACCCCAAAGACTTCCTCACCTCAGCGGTTCCCAGCTGCCTCAGGTTAGGGCAGGCCCAGTCCACAGAGCAAGGGAAGGAGGTGGGAAGGGACATACACGGGGCCACTGATGGAGAGGACAGTGGTGGCTATGGGGACCGCACCCATCACACTCTCTGAGAGAAGCCTCTGGGCGGTGGGGCCAAGGGGCAGAGTCCTTCTCACCACAGGATACGCCCTGGCCCTTGTCACTAGTGGAGTCATCAAATAAATCCAACATTTAGGAAGGGGCCTGCAGAGGACACTTTCCTGAAATTCAACAATAATAAAAGAGAAAAATGGACCGGCTCGCTCCAGACAACCACCGCCAAAGAAGTAATTACGCCAGTGCTGTCCTGAGCTGGGAAGCTGGTGACAGAGGCGCCTGCCCAGGTAATTCATCAGCCCAGATTTATGGACTCCCCGAGAACCGCCTGCACGTGGTCTCCATCCAGGTTACTCAACACACCTCTATTTAGATTTCACCAGCACTTCCTCTACTGCCCCTGAGCAGGGAGGCAGGTACCATACTGGGTGGCACAAGTGAATACTGATTTGCTGACAATGGCCGAGAGAAAAACAGTCCATTCAAGAGAACCACTTGTTTCCAACTGCCTGACCTTCCCAGGCCTTGGTTTTCCCTGTGAGTCGCTGAGTTTCAGGCATCACATCAGGCAAACAACAACTCAGTTGAACATTCATAGAGAATAAGGGTGTGTTGTGTTGACAGTGCCTCAGTTTTCTCATCTATAAAAAGGGGCTTAGGGTGTGAGAAGATGGGAGCTCTCGTTTTATTGCTTGAAACATTTTTAAACGAACATACTTCATTGTTCTGAGAAAATAAGGCACCATGAAAGCCTAAATAAATTAATTAAATGAGGATAAGAGCAATGATTGGGTTGCAGTGAGAGTTAAAGGAGATGAAACAATACCCACAGCACAGGACCAGGCATGTGCTGAGCATGCAATGCCCATAGTTTCCACTCTGCTCTAATTATTGTGGTCGATGATGGTTTGACTGTTGCTGCTGGAAATCAGGGTTCTTGGCAAGGTATTGATTGTGTGACTTTGGACATAGGGACCAACCTCTCTGGTTCATCCATAAAATCAGAACAACAGTCTCCTGGCCTAGAAGCACAGGGATGGACCGAATGACTTTTCTGTGCCATTTCCAGTCCCTGAAGCCTCCATTTGTGAGTCCCCTCAGTGTTGGTGACCTTTGATGTTCACACTTCAGGAGGATAGGAGGTGGCTGCAGAGGCCCTTTCATCTCTCCACGGCCTAATGCCTTCAGTCACTCACTCATGCATGCATTCATTCATTCAGACACCCACGAACATTTATGTAGCATGTGATAATCCTTGACTTGATCTTCGAGGAGTGGTCAGGGAATTCACAGGAGCAGGTGAGCCTGGTGGAGGTGCTGGTTGCCAGGAACTGTGAAGTGCTGGAGGAGCTCTGGGCAAGGCTTGCCCGAATCTCCCTGGGGAAGTCAAGGAAACCTCACAGAAGTGACTTTGAACCCAGCCAAGAAGGGCAAGTATGAGCTTGTTGGGAGGACACAGTGAGAAGGATGCTCCAGCTGGGGGCAACTGCAGGTGCAAACGCTCAGAGGCTTGCGAGCATTTGGCCTGTTCAAGGTAGAGCACATGGTCAGGATGGCTGGAGAACTGGGTGTGGTTTAAGGGCAAAGCAAGAGGTCAGATGACCCTTGTGGGGACTGGAGACCACAGATTGGCATTTGACAAAGGTGTGTGGAGTCCTTGCCTGAGCTGGAACTCCAAGGAGGAATCTGGAGACGCCAATGCCTGGGGTTCCCTCTCTCTGTTTCCCCATGAATGATGCTTGTAGGACTTTTTTCCATGCCTGAATTCAAGTCCCAACTCTGCTCTTGATCTGCTACACGACCCTGGGCAAGTAGCTTCACGTCTCTGAGTCTCAGTTGCTTCAATGATAAAACAAAAATAAGATGTACATCATAAATTTGTAAAAAAAAAAAAAAAAAAAAAAGTAAAGATATTCATTCCTTTGTTCACTCATCTGGCAAGTGCTTTATTCGGTGTCTTTACCCAACTCTGTGCTAGGCAAGGGGCCACAGCTGACAACAACACAGGCCTGACCTCACATAACAAATAGGCTCATGAGAGACACACTTGTTAAATAAACACTAATAAATATATGATTTTGGAATTTGATGAACAAAATGAAAGGAAACTAAAGAATGTAATGAACAGTTAGAACAAAGGCCCTCTCCTTGATTTGGATCAGGGAGAGATAGTCAGGGAAGACTGCTATGAAGATGTGACAGAGCCAGGCAGAGGGCCAAGGGTGGGGCATTCCAGATGGAGGAACCAGTATCTGTGAGGGCCTTGGGGAGGCCCATCAAGGTGTGTTTAAGGAATATCGATTAGGCCAGTGTGACTGGAGCAGGTGAGTTCCTAAATATATGAAGCAAACATTGACAGACTTGAAGAGAGAAATAGATAGGAACACACTAGCAGTAGAAGACTTCAATACTCCCACTTTCATATAACAGATAGAACAACCAGACAGAAGACCAGTAGGGAACCAGGGGACTTGAACAACATTGTAAACCAATTGGACCAACAGACATAGAATATTCAATCCAACAACAACACAATAAACATGAAACATTCTCCAGGATACACCACATGTTAGAGCACAAAACAAGTCTTAATAGATTTAAGAAGATTGAAATCATACAAAATATCTTGTCCAGCCACAATAGAATAAAACTAGAAATCAATACTAGAAAAAAAACTGGAATAGCCACAAATATGTGGAAATTAAACAACACACTTTTAAACAACCAATTGGTCAAAAAATAACAAGAAAAATTAGATAATATCTTGAGACGAATAAAAATGAAAACACAGCATGCCAAAAACTTATGGGAAGCAACAAAAATAGAACTAATAGAGAAGTTTATAGCTGTAAATGCTTACATCAAAGGAAGAAAGATCTCAAATCAACAACCCAACTTTACACCTCAAGGGAAAAAATAAGAACAAACAAACCCAAAGTTAGGGAAGGAAGGAAATAATAAAGATTATAGCAGAGATAAATGAAATAGAGAATAGGAAAACAATAGAAAAAAATCAATGCAACTAAGAGTTTATTTTTTGAAAAGATTAATGAAATTTGCAAATTCTTAGCTGGATTAACTAAGAAAAAATAGAAAAACTCAAATAACTAATGTTAGAAATGAGAGGCCATTGCAATTAATGCAACAGAAATTAAAAGGATTATAAGAGAATACTATGACAATTATATGTCACTAAATTGGATAACCTAAAAGAAATGGATAATTCCTAGAAACATGCAACATATGAAGATTAAGTCATGAAGAAATAAAAAATCCAACAGACCTATAACCTATGCTAAGGTTATGCTAAATCCTCAATGAAATACTTGCATATCAAATTCATCAGCACATTAAAAGGATTATACACCATGACTAAGTGGAGGTTATTCCTGGAATGCAAGGATGTTTCAACATACAAAAATCAATCAAAGTAATGCACCACATTAAGAGACAAAAACCACATAATCATCTCAATTAGTGCATAAAAAGCATTTAACAAAAATTTAACAGCTTTTCATGTTTAAAACACTCAACAAACTAGAAATAGAAGGAAACTATCTCAACACAATAAAGTCTGTATATGAAAAGCACAATGATAACACATATTCAATAGTGAAATGCTGAACATTTTCCTCTAAGATCAGGAATAAGGCAAGGATGCCCACTCTCACCACTTCTAAAAACGTCATCCTGGAAGTCTTAGCCAAAGCAATTAGATTTAAAAAAAAAAAAAAAAAGAATTAAAAGGCATCCAAATTAGAAAGGAAGAAGTAAAATTAACTCCAATCAAGATGATATGATTTCACGTGTAGAAAATCCTAAAAGGTACACACACACACACACACAGTTAGAACTAATAAATGAATTCAGCAAAGTTGCCAGATACAAAATCAACATGCAAAAAGCAGTTGCATTTCTATACAACAACAATTATCAATCTGAAAAGAAAATAATCCCATTTACAAGAACATTGAAAAGGATAAAACTCTTAGGAATAAACTTAACAAAGAAGGCAAAAGACTTGCACACTGAAAACTACAAAACATTATTGTAAGAAATAAAAACACAAATAACAGTAAAGACATCCCATGTTCATGGATTGGAAAAGTTAATAATGTTTAATTTTTCGTACTACCCAATGCAACCTACAGATTTAAGGCATTGAGATCTATCAAAATTTCAATGGCATTTTTTTTGCAGGAATAGAAAAAAAGTCTTAAGATTCATATGGATAGTACCGCAATAAACATACGTGTCCTTTGTAAGGACATGGATGCAGCTGGAAACCATCATCCTCAGCAAACTATCACAAGAACAGAAAACCAAACACCACATGTTCTCACTCACAGGTGGGAATTGAACAATGAGATCACTTGGACACAGGAAGGGGAACATCACACACCGGGTCCTATTGTGGCGGGGGGAGGGAGGGATAGCATTAGGAGATATACCTAATGTAAATGACGAGTTAATGGGTGCAGCACACCAACATGGCACATGTATACCTATGTAACAAACCTGCACGTTGTGCACATGTACCCTATAACTTAAAGTATAATTTTTTAAAAATGATTCATATGGAAACCCAAGAAATTCTGAATAGCCAAAACTATCTTGAAAAGTTGGAGGCCTCATGTTTCCTAATTTTAGAAAATATTACAAAGTTACAATAATCGAAAGAGTGTGCTACTGGCATAAACATAGACAAATAGACCAATGGAACAGAATGGAAAACACAGAAATAAACCCTTACATATACAATCAAATGATCTTCAATAAGATGCCGAGTCCACTCAATAAGAAAAGAACAATCTTCTCAACAAATAGTGCTGGGGAAACTGTATAATGTCATGCAAAAGAAAAAAGTTGGACCCTTACCATACACCACATATGAAAATTAACTCTAAATGAATTAAAGAGCTAAACATAAGGCCTAAAAACTATAAAGTTCCTAGAAGAAAATGTGGGGAAACATGGCATTGGTTTTGGCAATGACTTGTTGGATATGACACAAAAAGCACAAACAACAAAAGCAAAAATAGATGAATAGGACTATATCAAAGTTTAAAACTTCTGTACACCAAAGGAAATTATCAATAGAGTGAAAAGGCAACCTATAGAATGGGAGAAACCATTTGCAAATCATATATCTGATAAAGGGTTAAGATCCAGAATATTTTTTAAAACTCTCTAACAGTAAAAAAATAAATTTAAAAAACAATTATAAAATGGTCAAAGGACTTGAACAGACATTTATCCAAAGAAGATATACAAATGGCCAACAGCATATGAAACGATGTTCAACATCACTAATCATTAGCAAATAAAAATCAAAACTACAATGAGATATCACCTCACACTCATTAGGATAGTCACTATTAAGAAGAAAGGAAGAGAAAGGAAGGAAGGAAGGAAGGAAGGAAGGAAGGAAGGAAGGGAGGGAGGGAGGGAGGGAGGGAGGGAGGAAGGAAGGAAGGAAGGAAGGAAGGAGGGAGGGAGGGAGGGAGGGAGGGAAGGAGGGAAGGAAGGAAGGAAGGAAGGGAGGGAGGAAGGAAGGAAGGGAGGAAAAGAGAGGGGAGGGAAGAAAGAAAGGCTGGCAAGGATATGGAAAAAATGAATCCCTTGTGCACAGTTGGTAGGAATGTAAAATGATGCAACCTCTATAAAAAACAGTATGGCATTTTCTCAAAAAAATTAAAAATAGGGTTACTATAGGATCCAGCAGTCCCACTTCTGGGTCTATATCAGAGGAATTGAAAGGAAACTCTTCAAGAGATATTTGTGCACCTGTGTTCATTGCAGCACTACTCACAACAGCCAAAAGGTGCAAAGCAAACAACCCAAATGTCCATTGGTGGATAAATGGATAAAGAAAATGTGGTAGAGACGTACAATGGAATATTATTTAGTCTTTACAAATAAGTAAGTTTTATCAAATGCTGCAACATGGATGAACTTTGAGGACATTATGCTAAGTAAATAAGCTAGTCACAAGAAGTCAAATACCGTATGAGTCCACTTATATGAGGTATTGAAAGTAGGTGAATTCCTAGAAACAGAAAAAGTAGAATGGTAGTTCCCAGAGACTAGAGAATGACTGTTTAATGGGAGTTTCCATTTAGGAAGATGAAAAAGTTCTGGAAATGGATAGTGATAATGATTGCACAACAATATGAATATATTTAATGTCACTGATCTATACACTTAAAAATGGTTACATGGGTGAATTTTATGTTGAGTGTATTTTACCACAATAAACATTTCAATACAAACCTCCTTAATCAGTGTAATACACCATATTGACAGACTACAGAAATATAGCATTATCATCTCAATAATGCAGGAAAAAAAGCATTTGACGAAATCCAACATCTGCTCATCATGAAAACTCTTGGCAAACTTGGGAATATAAGGAAAATTCCTGAACCTGATGAACGGCATCTGCAAAAGACACAACTAACATCACACTTACAGATAACAGACTGTTTTCCCCTAAGAGCAGGAGTAAAGCATGTTCCTCTCCACATCAGGCTGCTCATGACATCCTCACCTCCACCCACCTCAGCTACACTCAAGATTCATAGACAAAATCCACTCCCTTGCAGGGAAAAAAAAAAGGTCTAAAGGAAGAAAATCACTGCAGCCTGCCCCAGGAATCCATAATCACCAACATCAGAGGCATAAGCAGGTGCAAAAATGAGGCGGATGACCCTGGAGGTGGGACACATTACAGGGACTGCGCCTGCTTTCTGAAGAACCAAAAAACCCTATAGATGCCATCATTCTTCACCTGTCTTCCCTGAGTAGCCTTGGAACTTGCTGTCAGGGGGTTCCTCTAATGGCTTTTTGTGGTAGCTTTGAAAGCCATTGTGTCAACATATTGCCCTGTTGTTTTTGTTTTGTTTTGTTTTGTTTTGTTTCAAAAAATACAACTTTTATGGAACATGCTCAGTGATGGGGGAAGACAACAGAGAAGTTCCTCCCTTCCTTCAGGTGACCTCTGCACAAGCCTCAGACACTAGAAGCACTTCTTTGCACTCAGCTGCTGGTTGGATTTGCAGATAACCCTGAGCATTTTGCAGAGTTGGACCTGACAACAGCATCCTAGGCACATTTTTCTCTAAGATCCACCTCTGTGAGAGCATCTACAGCATCCACTTTCCCTTTGAACATGAATCTCATTCATCTCTGTTCCCCTACACTGCCAAGCACAGTGTCCAAAGACTTCGTAGGAACTTGGGGAAATGCAGGTTGAATTGAACAGAACGTGAAAGAGAAGTTAAACACGCTCTTAAGGTTACATCTGAGAGGGAAAAGAAAATGTTCTAGAAGGAAAATCCTTCTCTGTTCATCCCTGGAGAGCACAGGACTTCAAGGAAGGCTTTGGCAAACCCCTTCATAAAGCGCAGAAGTGTGGAATTCCTGGGTACAGTCACTCGCACTCGTGACATGGTGACTTTGTGTATGTATGCATATATACATATATTATTGTGGTATATATAATACAACATGAATGTGTAAATATTGATACTAAATAGTTAAGTATTAAAGTATACAGTGATGATAAGTTTCTGCCTTATCATCTCTCTGTTCCTCCACTGGGACACCCACTATTATATTTGGGGTTTTATAGAAACTGCTCAGATAAGAAATATCTCACCTTCTCAGGATCACATTAAATCAGATCATTTATCACAAGACAGAAAATTCAAGAAACCAAGAGACAAAATGTGGCCCAAAGGGTCTGTCCTTCTAGTCCCTGGGGAGTGCATGTCCCAAGAATACAGCTATTAACCCACTGCCCATGCCTTCCACCCTTAGTCTGTAGGAGGGAGCTGTCATTTATCTGATTGGTCTGAAGCCCAGAATAGCTCAAGGTGGGCAGAGATCATCAGCTGAGCCTCTAGCAGCAAGTTTGGGCAACTCCTCCAAAAAGGGGGATTCAGGCCCTGGGGCAGTAACGGGGACCAGCAGGCACATCTACTCGTGACTCTCTTATCTCATTCAGAACACTGAGAAGCAAGAATTATTTTATTTTCTGTCCTTGAGAGAAGACACTTAGCACTCTACAGAACTCAGTGTGAGAAGAGTGCATGTGATCTGTGGCCGTTTTAAAGTGTGTCTGCACATCCCTGACACTCGGGGCTCTATGCTGCTCCTGAATCTGGGCTGACCTTTGGTGACTGGTCAGCCAGGAGACTACGGCATTCCTCCCGAGGGCAGAATGTTCTCACCCCCTCTGTAGAGCCCACAAAAGGCCCATTGAGGCGCAAGGCCCAGGATCTCGTCATCTGAACCAGGTCCAGGTACAGATGAGCCCCTCAGGTAGAGCTCAGCAAGAACAGGATCCCAGGAGGGGAGGAGCTGGGAGAGCAAGGATAGCAAACCCTTTCAGGGAGGGTGACGGCAAAATGAAACATTGGAATAGGGTTGCAGCAGGAATGAGGGGTCTTGTGGTGGGAGAAATAGTGGAGTGCTTGCACACTGATGGGAGCAATCTCATGGAGACAGGGACATCAATGACTCAGGAAGGGCCCTGTTGCAGAACCAGGAAAGGGGTGCAAGCTTGAGACAGCTGCAAATTTGCATGGGGAGGGGCACAAATAGCTCCTGCAGAGTCCCAGAGCCACGAGGGATTTTCCCCAGGGTCTCCCAACACAGGATCACACGCTTCCTTTGGCAGGAGGCTGGTGTAGCTGGAAAGCCATTGGTCATTTGTGGGGCAGAGGCGACGCAGCATGCAGAGACACAAAGACCTGAGTGCTGAGCTGAAAAGGAACTTGAAGACCATCCAGGTAAAGCCACTCATTCTGCAGATGTGAAGTGCAAGGTCCACACTGATCTAGGGGCAATTGGGCCCAGAACTTGGTCTCCCAACTCCGAGTTCAGTCATTCTTCTGCAAAGATCAGATCTTCATTGTGTTCTGACTTTCCATCCCTTACTCCTTCCCTTCAGATCCTCCATCCTCTCTAGAGTCAGCCCTTGGCAGCTCCCCCACCCCAGCACGCTGCGAAATCTCTGAGTTCACAGCACAATGAACACCCCCGGGTACCCACCCGTCCAGTCCACCAGTTCTTTCTCCAGTGCAACTCTCCTCACCCCCACCCCCTGCCAGCCCTCTGCCGCTGCTCCACTGCAGCCCTCACAGCTGGGCCCCCAGCCCCATTACCTCTCCGCAGGCTTGGGGGAACATGGTTCACCCCCTGCAACTATAAGGAGAGCCAGGGGCAAATGGGGCAATCTCCGTGGAAAGCAGTGCTTTACACATCCGTCCTGGAAGCCCCAAGCTGTTTGGGTCAGAGAGATCCTCTGCATAGAGGATTCTTTGTCACATGTGTTTGGGAAAAACTGCAAACCACCTGCTTCTCTGCCACAAGACCTCTCAGAGCCTTTAATGCAGCCAGTAACTGAGGAGAGAAGGCCCTGAATCTGCCTCGCTCCTCACCCTACTCTTCCCTTCAGCAAGTTACTTAACCTCTGTGAGACTTGGTTTCCTCATCTGTAAAGTGGGGACAATAATAGAACCTACCCCCAGGGTTTTGGTGAGAATGAAATGAATTCATTTGTGTATAAGCAGCGCCTGGCACACCACAGGCACCTGTAAAAACTTCTGCTGTTTTTACGTTTCACATCATTTTCGTATCATCCTTGGGGGCCAGGTCTAATAACCTGGCTCCTGCCTTTTTCCTGAGACCAAATCCTAACCTGGAACCTTTCCAAGGACCCAGTTCCCTCTGACTTGGGTTATAGCCTTGCTCCTGCTAGGCCCACGCCTCCCCTCACCCCCTGTCTTGGACTTCCCCAGGGGCAGACCCTGTGACAGGGAGGATGAGTGGTTTATTTGGGAGGTGACCCAAGTAAGCAGCGTCAGGACTGCCAAGCAGTGTCGAGGGCCTCCTCAGACAGTCAGCAACAGGACATGTGAGAACCAGATGAGCACCTTGCCCAGCACAAGTTGTCCACGCACTGCACTCCAGTCACCGGCACTTATTTATCTGGGCGCTTGCTGTGGCCCTCATAACTGCCCTGTCAGGGAAGGTCCATCCACTCTGACTTCCAGGTGGCAACTCCGAGGCACTGGGAGGTTAAATCACCGCCCAAAGTCACCCACCTGATCCTGAGAAGCCCTGAAGTGTCATGGGGAAGGGGACACACATACATCCCTCCCCCGCTCTGGCCCGTCTGCAGATGTGGTTTTCAGTAACCTCCAGGGACAACACCCCCCGCAATCCCCTCATAAATCATTCCTGGCTGTTGTTTGCCCAGATTCCCATCCACCCCACTAAGCAAACGCCAGAGATTGTCTCCTGGAACCAGAGGTCATGCATCTGGCTGACAGACACTAGGTGAAACCTCAGCCCTCCTCCCGAGAGGGACTTGTTCAACCGACCTTCCCTGGGGCACGGAGTCTGCAGAGAGGCCTTCTCCACTTTGGACTTTGTGATAATTACAAGATGGCTGTTACCAAAAATGATTTATGGAGGTTGAAAGTCTTAGGAAGATTTTAGGGATCAGACTGCTGGACTCACGTAAATATGTCCACCACCAGTTAAATGCTTGGGTCATGCAACAATAATCATGAAACCATGAATCTTAATTCGACTCTTATTTGTGTTGAATAATTGAGCACGGGGTTAAATTGCATTGACTGCCCGGCCTTCTCTGGACGGACACCAGTACGGTGCCTTCTTCTGGCAGAAAACCACAAAGGACTCTGATGCTAGAAGCATTCCCATAGGCCTTCCTCCTGACAGCCCCAGGCAGGTTACCTCTTTCAGGGAAGTCGGCTTTCCTGCTTCCTGCTCTGGTCATCTCAGCAGAAGTAAGTGTGCCAGTGGAACAGATGCGGGAGCCACAGCTGAGCTCTGGGGAGGGAAGCGGTGGAAAAGCCACGAAGTCAGAGTCCAAGAGAACATGATGTAAGCCCTGATTCTCCACCTTGCCATCTGCAAGATCTCAGCATGTCGCTGTACTCCTGCGGGTGTCAGTTTCCCCATCTGCAGAGCAGGAACTGTGCTTCCCACCTGTGTAGAGCTGGCCATTGTTCTCTCCTCATACGACTCTCCTGCTTAGCCCAGGCCTGTCTGGGAAGCCCCTCCAAACCTGCAGTTTAACAGGCCTGGAGCAGACACTGTGTCCAGGCTGGGAAAACCAGATCCTCACTCCTGAGAATCTCAGTTTGAAACGTGGAGACAAAGTCAAACAACTAAGGAGAACGGACTACATCAGCCATCACCAGAGGGCAGGACCACACCTGTCTTGCTCTCCACTGTGTTGCAGCACTTGGCGTGTAGACAGCCCTCGTGAAATACATGTGAAACAAATACTTGAACCAGCTGACCTCTCCCAGCTGCTACTTAACGTGTGGGCCATGTGCCAGCAACAGCAGCAGCATCCCCAGGAGCTTGCTGGACTGCAGCATCTCTGGGTCCACCTAGCTCCACTGGATCAAAGCTGGCCCTGCACAAGAGCCCAGGGCATGTGCATCCAGGTCCCAGGAGCCCTGGAGGCTCAGCATCCCGTCCACAGCCCCACATGGATTCCCTCCACCCTCACTTGTTGTCAGACCTCCTCCTTGAGCCTCTGCTGTCTTCTCTTGCCCCTAAAATACAAATCAGACCGTGAACCCCCTGCTGAAACCTCCATGGCTCCCCGCCTCACTAGAATACCCTCCTTCCTCCCTACTCTGTCCAGAAAGCCCTGCCTGATCTGCTTCCAGCGCCCTCTCACCCCACTCCCACCCACTGCCCTCTCTTCCCCAGACCCCGAGACATCCTGGGTTCAGCTTGAGGAGCCCAGCAGGGCCTCTTCCACATTTATTCTGGCCAATCTGATTCAGGGGACCCCGGAAGGAGCTGAGGATACCAGGGAAAGTCCCCTAATTGGAATGGAGGCTGGAGAGAGTCCCGAGAGAACAGCCAGGGAGCTCAGTGACCTCAGAGCTGTATCTTTCACATGTCATTGTGATAGAGACAGGAGGCAGCCAAATGCCTAGGCAGATAGGGGTGGGTCCCCAGAGAAGCCCCGCCTCCAAGCAGAAGACAGTTTGAAGCCTGAAAGCCAAGCTACAAGCTAAATCCTCGGACTGGATTGAGAACCTCTCTTCCTGCTTGGTTCACTTTCCTCTGATTTGTCCCCACACTTCACCTGTTTTACATACACCTACCCTTTCCTAACTGGTTTTCTACAGTGTTGTGCCCACCTTTGAGTGGTGTCTTCACTTTCACCTTTTTTGCATACTCTCAAACCAATCAGCGTGCACTCCCCATTCTGAGTCCATAAAAGGCCCCAGACCCAGTCACACAAGGGAACTTTCCCACCTTCAGGTAGGGGGACAAACCCCACATCCCCTCTCTGCTGAAAGCCGTTTTTATCGCTCAATAGAATTCTTCTCTGCCCTCCTCACCCTTCAACGTCCAACATATCCTTGTTCTTCTTGGGCATGGTACAAGAGCTTGGGAACCACCAAACGTGGGTACTACCTATAACACAGGCAAGCTGGGGCACACAGGCATGGCTGAGCAAGGCCTGGGCGGGGCATTGCTTGCCAGGGGTCCCTGGCTTGCAAAGTGACTGAAAAGAGAAGTCCTACATCAGCTGGATGTGGGGAGCATCCCCAGAGGATTCCTGCTTTTCCTCACAGTTTCCTGGTTCTAGAAAAGGTCTTTCTCAAAGAGCACCAGCTGCCTCTGCAGGTGGAATGGGGGAGCTACAGTGGTTACACAGAGCTGAGGGTCTGAATGGCCTGTGGGAACCAGGCAGGACCAACTCACCCAGCCCCTTAGTTACCTCTGGGGCTGAGATTGGAGGAGTGTTGTATGATTCCCCTCCTGTGAGATCCGGGGTGGGCCTACATCACCCCGTACTCTCCCCCAGCTCCAGGATGCCACAATTCTTCTCCATCCCCCAGCAAGGCCCCTTCCCTTCAAAAGCCCATGGAGGCAGCAGGGCAGGTGGAGCAGTGTTGTGCCTCAGACCAAGTGCCACACAGCAGACACAGGGCAAGGCTGGTGCCCCAACAAAGGCCTCATGACTCCCACCACAGTGTTCTGTGTGCCCCATCCTCCAAATGATATTAGCCCTGATTCCTGGGTGCCCTCCCCAGGCCAGACATCTCACACACAGGCAGCCCTGCAAGGTGCAGATTGTCATGTCCATTTTGCAGAAGGAAGCTCAGGAAGGCTTCCATAGAGTGGTGAGGTGAACTTGCAGAGCCCATGCTGTTTCCCTTACCCACTCGACAGTCTGCAGCTGGGAGCCCCAGGCCACCCTCATCTTTAAGTCCCTGATCTTGACCTTCCACTCTATCGTAGGCACCTGTGGTTTCTTCCCCTCCTTGCCCCTCCACTCCCTTCTGCCATTTATGGATTCTCAATCTGGGTTGGTTTTTCTGGGAGAGGAGGGACCTATTTCCTCCCCATTCTCCTTCCATGCATCTGGGATGGGCTCTCCCCTTGGTTTCAGGGATGAACCGTGTGGCCCAGGCCTGGCCAACCAAAGCTCTGCAGTCCCTGACCCTATGAAGCCCATATTCTGATTAAGAAGATGGATGATGACCAAATTAACACACAACATAATGTCAGATTAATGCAGTGAAGAGAAAACAAGCAGGACAGGAGAAACAGGGTGCTGTGGTCTGAATGCTTGTGTCCCTGCAAAATTCATGTGTTGAAATCTAACCCCTGAAGTGTTGATATTAACAAGTGAGGCACCAGCCTGGCCAACACAGCAAAACCCCGTCTCCACTAAAAAGTTAGCCAGGTGTGGTGGTGCATGCCTATAGTCCCAGCTATTTGAGCGGCTGCGGCAGGAGAATCGCTTGAACCTGGGAACTGGAGGTTGCAGTGAGCCGAGATCACGCCACTGCTCTCCAGTCTGGGTGACAGAGCAAGACTTCATCTCAAAAAAAGAAAAAGAAGTGGGGCCTTTGGGTGGTGACTAAGTCATGAAGGTGAGCACTTGTGGATGGGATTAGCACCTTGATTTTAAAAAATGAAGCGGGAGGGATGAGGGGGCACTCCCTGAGGTGGGAGTGGACAGCCAGGAGGCCAGTGTGGCTGGAGAGGAGAGCAGAGATGGGAAGGGAGCTCAGAAAGCTGGCAGCATGAGGCCATCTAGGGGATGTGAGGGCTTTGCAAGAGGGGAACCAGGGAGGGCTCTGAGCAGAGGATGGACATGACTAGTTATGAATAGCAATAATAATAATAATAGAAAACAGCTATGTATGCTTACTACGGGCAAAGCCTTTCTTCTGAGCTCATTGAACGTATATTCATTTCATCCTCACCTACCCAATAAGGGAGGTTCTATTATCCCCACATATTACAGATGAGAAGCTCAGGCCCAGAGAAGTTTTGTAAACAGGTTTGTGAAAGGAAAATGAATCTCTGGACCCCAAAATCACTAAGCCAAGGGAAAAGTCAAGCTGGGAACTTGAAACCTGCCTGTCATTTTAATTCTTAAATAAGATGGCTAAAAAGATAAAAGAGCTACACACTTCCCTCACAAATTGCGCACAAGAAAATTCTTTGTAGGCCTCAAGATCTTTATCTAACAACAGTTCTGTTGAATTTCACCCTGGCAATGTAAACTAACAGCTGATCTTCAGAGGCGTGGACAGAAAGTCATGCCTCTGCTCACCTGAGACAAGTGCATATCTGATGGCTTCCTCTATTGTTTATGTAAAAATGCAGATTCTCTGAGTCAGACTAAATTGTGTATTCAGTGGAAGGCTGATCAGGACTCAGAAGAATGCAATCTCTCGTCTCTCATCTACCTATGACCTGGAAGATCCCCCCACTGCCCTGCCCCCTTGGAGTTGTCCTGCCTTACCCGACCGAACCCATGTACATCTTACACGTACTGATTGATGTCTCATGTCTCCCTAAAATGTACAACAGCAAGCCGTACCCCGGCCACCTTGGGCACATGTCGCCAGTATCTCCTGAGGCTGTGTCACAGGTGCTTCCTTAACTTTGGCAAAATTAACTTTCTAAATTTGATTGAGACCTATGTCAGCAACTTTTTAGTTCACAGGTTCACAGTCACTCCTATGGCCAGGCAGTGGCAGAACTAGGATTTGAATGCAGACAGTTGGGTCCCACGGACCTTGCTGGTTATAGATATCTCATTTTAAAAGGTTGGCCATCCCTATTTGACAGATGAAGAAACTGAGGCTCAGAAGGGATTTGTCTAAGGTGGCAGAGTTGGAATTTGAATCCCAGTCTCTGTGGCCCAAGAGCCTGAGCACAGGTGCTGACCCCGGACCCTGGTTAGGACTGCTCTCTCTTGGACCTGGGGATCCCCTTCACCCTCTCCACCCTAGCAGGACCCAGTCTGCTCTCCCATCCCATGTTGAGCGTACACACGACTCCCCACAGTCTCTGGGCACCTGCCCAGATCTGTCCCCTCTGTTCATGACAAACCCACCAAGACTGTGGCTGCCTCTCAGCCCTGGGCCCGAGACATGTCTGTGCTTCCTAGGTGCCTGCCCAAATCACCTGTGAGCCCTCATCAGTAGGTGTCTCTTCCGCTCCAGCCCTTGTCTGCAGTGAGGTTGAAAGCAAGAGCAGCCCTCCCACAGAGCACACTGCTAGCTTGCAGCCCACCCCAACTCCCCCACCCCAGGCTGGGGACAGCCAAGCAAAGGACACAAAATGGTTCCCAACTCCACCACTGGAGCAGCCAGACCAGAAACTTGAGGGTTTAGGTGAGCAGAGGGCCAGAGGGTCACCAATGAGACACAGCAGAGAAGCCCCAGCCACCGCCGCTCTCCACCCACAGTGGGGTTAGGCTGAGTTGTGCTGTGGCCATGCAGGTCAGTGTGGCCTGGCAGCAGAGTGAGGAAGAGTTTGTCCCTGGCAGGGCTGCACTGGTATCAGTCATGAGAGGGTGGAGTCTGCTGGCTTTGAGACCTGGTGCTCCATGTACGGTGGTGTCCTTAGCGATTTTGGCTGAGGCTGCGGGCGCCTCACTCATGTCCGCTGTGCACTCGCCCTCATACACCAAGGAAGGTGCTCACTAAGGATACCTGCCGCTCTGTGCCCTCTCCATTACAGAAAGGAGCATCTTCACAAAGCAGAGCGTCTGCTACCCGCCAGGAGCAGTTCCAGCTCAGAGCAGGACAGAAAAAGCCCCATTCCCACACAGTGGACGTTCCCGGGGAGATGGACATTGACAGACCAACTGCATCTAGAGTCAGGGGTGGAATGCGCTAAAAGGAGCACACACAGCAGGGTGAGGTCACAGAGGCAATGGGGTGCAGGTGAGAGGCAACGTGGCCTCGCTGTGCGTGGTGAGGGTGGAGATTGGGGTTCATCCTTCCAATATCGCCAGCCCTTGTGCATGTGAGGATGCCCAGTGACAAAACTGTGGGGGCTGTGGGAGCCAGGGGCTGCTCCCTCACATATTCAGACTGTGGTCTGAGGAACAGAGACCCCCTTTTGGTGGGGGTGAGAGCCAAGCACAGGCTGGCCCTCGGCAAATGTCTGACAACTGAGCATCTAGATGAACTGAGCTCCCTCCTCAGACCTCTTGTGTGGGGAACCAGTGCGCAGGGGCCTCGTCCCCTTCTCTCATCTCTGGTGAGATACCTCCACGTGGTCACATTCCCTGGAGATTGGGGTGCCTGCACCTCCTTTTACCCAGGGTCTCCAGAGCTCATTGCTCAGTAGATGGGGCCCAGGAGGGAGGAGGCAGAGGATGGGGGTGGTCGATGAGAGTGTGGGACTCCTCCTCACCTCCCTTCTCCAGGCAAAGCCATCAACCCCTGGTGGGGAGGAGAGCGACTCCGACAGCCCTGCTGCAGAGATGGGTAGAGCTGGGGTGGGAATAGGAGCAGGAAATGTCACATCACAAAGCAGAGAGAATGACCCATGATGTAACATTCCCCAGGTGAACCCAGAAACCATAGAAGGAACCAAGCTCAGCCGCATGGCCCCCCTCGCCTCGCCCTCCTGGTCCACAGGGAAGGTCCCAGCCCTCCATTTCCCCTGTAGAGCCTGTTTCAAGTGCATTGTTTTTTCCGCTTGATAAAGTGTAACTCATTTAAGGCTCTCTGATGGTTATTTCACATCTCCAAAGCATACTTTTCACGGAAAGATCAATTCCAAGAAAACACTTAAAATCTGTGCAAGTTAGATCCATTAACAAGTGCTAAGTGGCCAATCACTCACAGAGGGGGCCTTTGAGTAAGCCCAAGAAATGATCAAACTGACTGGGCAGCTCTGCCAGGAGCCCTGGAGCGACATTTACAACACGGGTTTACAAGTCTTAATTATTTTTCCTACCGCTGAGATTAAGTTGCATTTCCGAGTCCAAAGAGGATGATCAAAGTCTCATCAGAGAGCAAATAAGCCTTGTGCAGTGGACTGAGAAGCCCCTTACAGGTCACCCCCAGTGAAAAGGGGCCTCTGTTCCTCAAACCTCACGAATGTGTTGAGGAATAGCCTCTGGCTACTGCAGTCCCTATGGTTTGGGCATCAGGCATCCTCACACGCACAGGGACAGTGGGGAGCAAGAGAACTGGAAATCCCACCTCAACACCAGGATTCCAAGCCAGTAGAGACCACTTGTAGAGATCTAAAGAGGTCTAAGGGTTGGCAGAGAGCAAGGAGAGGGGGAGTGTCCTAATTCTGACACATTAGTAGAGATATCATCTAAAGACTCTAAATGTAGGAGGTGTACCAGGGCCTGGGACCTCATCTAATGCCAGAATCCCCTACATAAAAGAATATAGTGCAGAAGTAGCACTGCCCTCGGCTTTCAGTCACGGGAAGCCTTTATGTACGTTTTACATGTACCATCTCATTAATACCTCGTAATAACCCATTGCAGTAAGGAATATTATTATCCTCATTTTACCAATGAGGAAACTGTGGCTCACACAGTTAAAATCATTCACCCTGAAACACCAAGTTGCACATCAAAGCCAGGCCTGTCTGATACCATATTTGAAGCACTTGATCTCACTATTATGCCTCCCTCTAACTCGTGTTTGCACATCCCCAAGGATGGGGAGCTCACCACCATTCAAGGCAGCCCATTCTGTCTCTGAACAGGTTTGACTGTTAGAAAGTCCTTCCTTCAGGCCACATGGAGGGTATTTACTTCCCCCTTCACATGGCAGCCCTTTTGCAGCTACAACAGACCCAAATGCAGTTCAACTTTTATGGAACAAAGTCGTGAGTTGTTTTCCAGTTTCCATGGACCCTCAGATCATGTAACCCGAACATGCCCAGATGAACCAAGTGTGCAACTACAGGGGGAACCTAAGTACTCAGACAGAGGAATGGGGACCGAATTAAGAAGTGGACACTGCACAGCAGATCCAGGATCCAATCAGATCAAGTTCTGGCATTACCCCATGGCAGGATCCAATCAGATCATGCCTCTTGGCATCATCTCTTTGCAAGACCTAATCAGATCATGCCTTATTACCCTATGCTTATAAAACCTGATCCAGCTCCCAGTTCAGGGAGGTATTTACTTCACGACCTATCCCTGGTGTTCTCCTTACTTGTTGCAATAATAAAATCCCCTTGTTAAATCCCCCCTGGTTGTGGTCATTGAGTTGATACACACCAAGAAACCAAAGCCACGCATTCTATGGGCAATACTTTTTATAATCAAAGACAACCCTCTCTTCTTGCAAAGATTTTATATCCCCAGGTTCTACAACCCCACCTCTTCCCTGCTGACCCTTCCTGAATAAGGGGACATTTGCTAAGACACAGGGTTGGTCATAGATAGCTGGAAAAACTCTCTTTGATCCTCTGCCCTGATCCCATGATTCTTGTTAAACATCCCCCCTCACAAGAGAAGTTTAAGGTCTGTATGATGAGAATTGAAACCATTCATGGTAAATCTGCAAAACTGGTGACAGTTTTCTACCCTTCCCTGTGTCCATGACCTTTGAAACCCTTCCCATCAGGAGGGAAAATTTGGTTCCCCGCTACTTCATCTGAGTTGGACCTCTCCTGGCTTTGGGCAATACAAGGTTGCAGAAGGGCCATTGTACCATTTCTGACCCTAAGCCTCAAGAGGCCCTGTGTACTTCTGCTTTATTTTGTAACCTGCTTTCACCGTAAGAACAAGCCTGGGCTAGTCACTGGAGGATGAGAGAACACATCCTCCAAAGACAAGCTATTCTGCCCAAGGCCTCCTGGACCAGCCAGCCTTCAACCAACATGCCAGCCATCCTGAGGGGCTAATAATCCCAGCCAAGAGACCTGCTCAGGCCAGCCCAGAGCAGCAGAACCACCCAGCAAACCTACATATTCTTAAGCTAAATACATGTTTGTTATTTTAAGCCACTGAGTTTTGAGATGGCTTGTTGTGCAGCAATAGCAAACTGATACACCATGCCTCTCTGATCCCAACGTCGTTCTACTCAGTTATCTTTCAACACTGCATCTAACACCTGTCCTTTTTCAAATTCTCCTTTTACCACCACCTTTACTCTTAAAAAATAGAAAAAAGCACAGTAAATTTTCCCATGTCTAGAGAGACTATATGGAGACATTCCATTGCTAGAATCTATATCTCCCTTCAGTCATTCCTTCATTCAGTCATTCAACAAATATTTATTGTGTGCTTGCTATATGTGCTAGGTACATGGTCCCCACCACCATAGAATATAGAAGCTACCAGCACTAAGCAACTAATTACAGAAATAATAAACAATAAATAGCGTTTTACTCAGAGTTTGCATGAAGTAACCCAGCTTGAAATTAAATTGCAACCTCAATGCACAGAGTCCATGTTACAAAAAAGCAGGTGCTCCCAGGGAAAGGGCACTCACACCTATAAATGCACAGCTGGGAAGGCTCTGCATGGTGGGAACACCATCTCCAAATCATGGAGGAGTTGCAGGCCTGTGCGGGTCCTTAAGACCATGATGACACACAGGGCCTCTGTGGACAAGACAAGGAAGAGTTCATGTCTCCCCCACAGGATGCATCTGATTTGGAGCCAGTCCAGGGAAGAAGAAAGGGGAACTGCTGTGAGGGAGCCGCTGAGGGGGGAGCTGCTATAGGGGAAACTGTGGGGGAACTGCCATGGGGAAAACTGCTGTTGGGGAGCTGCTGTCAGGGGAGCTGCTCTGGGGAGGCTGCTGCAGAGGTGCTGCTGCAGGGGAGCCACTGCAGGGGGAGCTGCTGCAGGGGAGGTTTCTATGGGGGAACTGCTGGGAACTGCTGGTGGGGGAGCTACTGGGGAGGGAGGCTGCTGAGAGAAGAATGGGGGAGCTGTGGGGAGCTGCTGCTGTGGAGGAGCTGCTGTGGGGGAGCTTCTATGGGGGAACATGGGGGAGCTGCTGTGGGGGAGCTGCTGCTGTGGGGAGGCTGCTGTGGGGAGGGCTGCTATGGGGAGGGCTGCTGTCAGGGAACTTCTGAGGGGGAGACAGCAGGGGGAGCTGCTGTTTAGGAGCTGCTGCTGTGGGGAGCTGCTGTGGGGGAGGCAAGCGTTGGGGGAGGCATGGGGGAGCAGCTGTGGGGGAGCCTTCTGTGGAGGCAATATGGGGGAGGCTGCTGCTGTTGGGGGCTGTGTTTGGGGATACTGCTGTGGGGGCTGCTGTGGGGGGAGCTGCTGTGGGGGAGCTGCTGCTGTGAGGGAGCTGCTGTGGGGCCTGGCAGCTATGCTGTGGAGGGGGAGCTTCTATGCCAGTGGGGAGCCACCAATTTGGGGAAGCTGCTGCCATGCAGAGGAGTGCTGTGTGAGGCCTTCTGCTGCTGGGGGAGCTGCTGTGGGGGAGCTGCTGTGGGGGAGCTGCTGTTGGGGGAGCTTCTATGGGGGAGCAGCTGTGGGGGAGCTGCTGTCGCGGCAGCTGCTGTGGGGAAAGCTGCTGCGGAGGCACTGCTGCTGGAGTGGCTGTCATCGTGGGAAGGGAGCCCTGTGGAACTAGATGTTCAAGCCTCCACCCCTGTGCTGTCTCTCTTATTTAGAGGCTAAAACTGCCCTCTCCTCTTGGAAGCAGCAGTGAATGACATCACACGCAGACCCTCCTTTACCCGTGGACTTTCTCAAATGGCCAAAGATGCCTGCACTCATCAGAGGAAGTCATTTCCAGGAATCGCCAAGGCTGCAAGAACAGTCCCTTTCCCCCTGTCTCCCTGAGTCCTCTCTATCCCTCCCTCCGTCCCTCCCTCCCTCCCTCTGTCCCGGAGGGCACAGCAGTTGAGCACATTTGTGAGCACATTTGCAGAGAGCTCCTGACCATGGGTCGGGTCCCTCTGAGGACTGTTGCACTTTCCCAATAATGACATTCATTAGTCTATCTGACATCAATACTGTTCTCAGGCTAATATGTTTAACCTAATGAGGCATTTATTTTCGGTTTGAAAATTACTGAAGAAGCACGTTTCTTCCCCGTGAGCTAAGCTGATGAATAGATTAATCCTAGACTAAGAACGTGAAGTTAACTAGCTTATTTTTGTTCTTCAAGTATGACCAGCCTTGAATTAATTCGAGTTAACCTGGTTATTTCTTACAGGAATCAACAGGGAGAACTTCTCTGCTTTGCTTTGTGGCTTTTCCTCCATTTATCTGCTTTTTCCCTTTATACTAGGTCTGAGGAAATTAAATAATAATAATGCCAACATATGATGAGGGGAAGAAAGAATGCCTGAAATTGAGCAGCAGAAGAGCAAGAGCATGGAAGGGAAGCTCTCACATGGCAGCAGCGACAGCAGCCACAGCGGCCAGGGCAGGGAGTCCAGCTGGCCCATCTCTGCCATTGCCAGCTCTGTGGAGTTCACTGTTGGAGCCCCAGTGCCAGGCCCATAGTGGGCACTTTTATAGATATTTGTTGACATGAATGAAATAGATATTCAACAATGGTGACTCTTACTGTTACTTAAGGAATCACATCTTCTCAAAAGGGAGAAGATGCCCATTGTTCCAGACACATCTGGTGGGTAAGCCAGTGTTCGGTGACTCTTGGCTCAGGGGCCAAAGATGTCTGAAAGGCCAAGATTCTTTGATGACTTGGTCAATGACTACACCCACATCTCTCTCCCCACAGCCTGAGAGGCCCTGCCAGGCATGGGACGCCAGCCAGAAAGCACTATCCTCCCTCCCAGGAATGGGTTGCCAGGCCATGCCAACTCAATGCCTGCTCTACCCACAAGTCAAAAGGGGCTTCACACACTTTTTAAATCACCCTGCCTGCTCAGTGACCCAAATTCGCACTGGTGGCAAGGTCAGCCACATTTTCATTGTGTTCATAGGTGAGAGAGAAGTGGGTTAACGAGTGGGAGCTTTGTAGGCAAAGACAGGTGGTTTCAAATCTCAAGTCTGTGAGTTGTCAGCTGAGAGGCTTTGGGCCTTCACCAAAAGTCCCTTCACCTTTGAGGCTCTCTTCTCTAAATGTAAAATGGTTATAATGTTTTCTTTCTTAGATTGCTAAAATGATTAAATGAAACCACAAAAAAAATTGGCTAATACAGTAAAATGTAATTTTAAAAAGGACTTTATATGTTCAAGTACATCTGGTACTTTGCTATTCTGCCACTTCAAATCTATCTTCCCTCTGCGGGTCAGTTCTTTGACTTGTTCTGATTTCAAACTGTGCGTCTGATCCACTGGGTTCTCCTGTTCTTCTTGACCTAGATCCCCCCTCTTCCGGGCTGGCCACCATGGTCCTGACAGCTATCTATGATCTTGGGATTATAACTCCTAGATGTTACTGCTTCCTAATTTATCCAGCACCCATTGAGTGACTATCATAGCCAGTTATCTCCATGCCCTTAGGAGCCCAACTCCTCTCCCCACCAGAATTCACATGAAGAAGCTGAGACCGATGGACAGAGCTTGACTCTGGTGTCCCTGATGCTGGACAATCCCCAAGCTAGGACAGACACAGCCTTGGGACCTCAGTGGGGAAACATAGTCCATGATGCCTCTCCATCCATCATTTGGGGGCTCTTGCATCACCAAAGGTACCTGTTATTTGCAGTCCTTAAGGCTACAGGAAGGAGGCATACAGTGGTCTAATGGGGTGTATCAGGAGAGGGGGTGATTTTAGGGTGAAGGGAATGCTTCCTGCTCCCCTTGGCCTTGGATGCCCTGTGACGGGGCCTGACCCATTCTCTCCTTCAGCACCTTGGACAGCGGCCCAGAGGCCATTAAGCTTTTACCCAACTCCTGTGCCCTGGTTCTTACAGCTCAAGGCATAGTACATTAACAGGGTTGAAAGGAATCTCAGAGACCGTCTCAGTTCAGCAGTATCTCTCTTCATTTTGCAAGTGAAAAAGGAGAGCTGAATTGAGTAGTGATGTGGTTTGATTAAAAACAAAGTCACTGGACTACAAAACCCACGCCTCAGTATGCTGTGTGACCTTGGGCAAAAGCACTTCCCCTCTATGAACCACAGCACCACTAAAGTATATGATTCTAGGATGCCTGATTTGAGGCACAAGAGGCAGGTAATAGCTCACAGCCCTAATTCTCTACCTGTATGGGGAAAATTGCCCCCAAATCTCCTTGTGGAGCTACTGATGACTTACAATTTGCCTTCCAAACATTTTTCTCTTTCTGTTCTACATAGCAGCAATGTGTTTGCATTGATCAAATTAATTAGATATTTGCTAAAATGTTTCTTTGTAAAGGGCCTCATGAAACACTGAAAAAGCCTCATGTCAAGGAAGCAGCTCCCAGATTATGAGAAGATTCTAGCTAGAAGGGCTTTGGCAATTGTTCCATCCAATCTTCTTCATTTTCCAGATGGTGTCCCTGATGCTGGAAAACAGATGCCCAAGAAGTGGAAATGACTTGAGTTAGTGCCAGAGCTGGGACCAAACATAAGATTAACTCTTGGCCTACAGCCAATAGCCATGTCCACTTCCCTCTTTAGGTGATAGGGAGATTGACACAAAGCATTCTGGTCATGCCACTGAGCTAAGAACCCTGAAAATCAGGCACCCAGGAAGATGGATACAAATAGCAATGATGCTGCCATTTACTGATCATTTGCCATGTGAATCCTCACAATAATTGTTTAAAAGAGGCACCATTGTTAGTTCCACTTTAGAGATGAGGAACTCAAAGCTCAAAGAGATTCATGGACACCAACTGTGAAATATAAGCAAAATATCTGGGTCTGTCTCCGAGCAAAGCTCATGTTCTTAACCACTACATTCTACCCACTCTCAAAGGGTCTGTCATACTAACTCTAGTTCTATCCTTGCTCTAACTGCAATCACTAACTCAGCCTGCTTTAACTGAGACTTTCTCCGTGTTAGCATTACAGGCCCCATATTTCAAAAACTCTTAGTCCTGGGTGAACCAAGAAGGTTTGTCACTCTACTGTAGCACCAGACTGCACCCTGACCTTGACTCACCCCCACATCTCTGCTCTTCCAGCTGGTGAAGTGTCAGGCATGAGACAGCTTCCCAGGGCATGAATATTACTCAAAGATTTGGAGAGCAATATTTCTACTAAAGTAAAATACAAATATTTTATTTGCAGGAGTAGACATGCAAGAGTCACATAGCTTGTTTTAAGGTAAGTCATCAGTCTTCAGAATGTTTTATTCATAGGGAGAATCATCTCTGTCTCTACCCTCTAGAACCCCTAGAGGAGTATTCACTCTGCTTTTCCCAGAAGCTTGTCCTGGAGAAATATCTGGCTGCAAATAAAATAAAAATGAGGTTCTGCAGATGAAGTTCCTGAAGTCCTATGAATGGAAAAAGACCCATGCCCTGGGGTTAGTGCTAACTAGAGTTAGCATGAGACAGGCATGAGACAGCTTAGAAGTTTCTCTTAGAAGAGAAGTTGGAAGTTTCCTCACCCTAGAGATAAACTTGATCATAGCCCTGTGAGGCTGATCCTGCCTTTACCTCTTAGCTGATCCTAATCTCACTCAACAAAAAGCTTTCTGGGACCCCTGAACCTAAGAAATAGACTTTGGTGTTAGACATATTTGGATTTGAGGACCAGCTTTGCTGCCAACTAGTGATGTCACCTCCACTTGCTCATCTTTCAAATGGGGATAATGACCTACCTCATAGAAATATGGTACACTGTTGTAAGATACGTCCAATGAGATCACATACACAGTGTTCAGGACAGGGCCTGGCACATGGAAAGGGGTCAAAGAATTTTTTTTCCTTCTTCTTTTTTATTCTTTTAATTTTAGACAAAAAATATATTCATGGGGCACAATTATATCTTTTGATATATGTATGCATTATGGAATCATTAAAACAAGCTAATTAACATATCCATCACCCCACAAACTTATTTTTTTAGTGGAGCAAACATTAAAAGTCTACTTTCTTAGCAATTTTGGAATATACGTTACATTACTGTTAACTATAGTTACCATGCTATGCAATAGATCTTGAATCTGCAGAATTTAATTTTAATCTGCAGAAGATGCAGTATTCCTCCTGTCTAACTGAAACTCTGTACCTTTTGACCAACATCTCAGCATTCTCCATCCCTCACGCCCAGCCTCTAGTAACCACCATTCTATTCTTTATATCTATGAGTTCTACTATTTTAGATTTCATATATAAGTGAGATCATGCAATGATACAGTTTGGCTGTGTCCTCACCCAAATCTCATCTTGAATTGTAGCTCCCACAATTGTGGGTCTTTCCCGTGCTGTTCTCGTGATAGTGAATAAGTCTCATGAGATCTGATGGTTTTATCAAGTGGAGTTCCCTTGTACAAGTTCTCTTTTTTTGCCTGCCACCATGTAAGGTGTGCCTTCACCTTCTGCCGTGATTGTGAGGCCTCCCCAGCCATGTGGAACTGTGAGTCCATTAAACCTCTTTTTCTTTAAAAATTACCCAGTCTTGGGTATGTCTTTATCAGCAGTGTGAAAACGGACTAATACATGCAGTATCCAAGCCCTTCCTGAGCCCTTTCCCCAACTCCTGACCTTAGGAACCTCCAGATCTATCACAGAGGGAGCTAGCACCCCACATTGAGTTAAGATGCATCCATTCTCTGCTCCACTCACATTATATCTTGTCAAGAACTTTTCAGGAAACAAACAAAAAAAAACTCAAAACAGCAAGCAGCTTTGAGAAAGCAGCTGCAAGGCAATTGGATAGGACAGGTGTCAGGAGCTCAAAAGGATAGCCAGAGGATGCTCAGCTCTCACCTTGACCATAGGGGGATGGAGGCTGCAAGCCTGGTCTACATCCTAGCTCTGCCCCAATATAGCCTCAGGTCAATCACTCACCTTCCTAGTCTTCTGTTCCCACCTCTGCAGTAACTTGCCTGGGCCCCAGTCTCTCTAAGACTCCTGCCTCTGACTTTCAGAAGACTCTAATTAGCACTAACCCCAGGGCATGGGTCTTTTCCCATTTGTAAGTGTTCAGGAACTTCATCTGCAGAACCTCATTTGTATTTTATTTGCAGCCAGATATTTCTCCAGGACATGCTTCTGGGAAAAGCAGGAGCCCTAACTCTCCCAGTCACCTGCATTCCTGTTAATGAGGCCAGGGTTCCTGAGCTTCCCTGTCCCAGGGCAGTGTATGGGAAGAACAGAGAGCAAGAGACCAGAATTCAAATCTGAACCCTTACATCCACTCAGAGAGTCACTGTGAGCACATCCCTACCCTACCCTGGGCCTCAGTTCCTCTGTTTAAGTAAAATGCACAGTATCTCCAGGACTCCCACAACCTGGTAGTCTGTGATGCTTACGTGCCACAACACACCCTGAACTGCCTCACAGGAGATTCATTCAAAAGCCATCTGCAGAGGCCCTACTGTGCACCTACTTGTATCCCTGTGACTTTTCCTGGGATACAAGCATGGTTAAGGCCCTGTTTGATCCTCGAGTAGCTTTGGGCCCCATGGGGAAGGGAACCACATGGATTAATGTTCACAACACGGTGGGCAAAAGGCCAGGACAAGGCCAGCACAGGGCACTGCGGGACCCATAAGTGTCCATTTTGGGTTTTCTCAAGAGTTCCCCAGGAGCCTGGGCACACCTGCTCTGTGGCCTCTAGACCCATCTCACAACTTGCCTCCTGCCAGGCCTTGGGCAAGCTGTCTCCTTGTGGCTCCCTTTGGCTGTTGCCTGGTCTGTAAAATCCAAGTCTCAGTTCAAACACAGCTGGTCTCAGTTCAAATGCCACCTCCTGAAAGAGGCTTTTCCATGCCTCCAACCTGAAGTAGCCCCTGGTCACTCTCTCTTCCATGCAGTCTTGAGATTATATTTTCATTCATTACTTGTCAATTGCTTTTTTTTCCTTTTTGAAACAGGGCCTTTCTCTATCACCTAGGCTGGAGTGCAGTGGTGCATTCATGGCTCACTGCAGCCTCAACTTCCCAGGCACAAGCTATCCTCCCACCTCAGCCTCTCGAGTGCCTGGACTACAGGTATGCACCATGCCCAGCTATTTTTTTATAGTTTGTAGAGACGAGGTCTCACCATGTTGCCCAGGCTGGTCTTGATTAAACCCCTGGGCTCAAGTGATCCACCCACCTCGGCCCCTCAGAGTGTTGAGATTACATGTGTGAGCCACCACACCCAGTCTTGCTAATTGTCTGAACATCTCTGACTGACTGCACGCAAATCAAATGAGATTATTTCATTCATTCATACAATAAGTATTTATGTGCCAGGCAATATTCTAAACTCTAGAAATTATTAGTAAGCAAAACAATGCAACACCCATTTCTTCACAGACGCTACATGTTGCTACAGAGACAGATGATAAGCAAGGGAAATAAATCAAATATGCACAGAATATGCCAGATACTGGTAAGTGATGAGGAGACATCAGATAGAGATGGGGGATGAAGAGTGTCAGGAGGGTTGGGGGGAGGTTTTATATGGCTGATCAGGAAAGGCCTCAGTGAGAAGGACTCACTTGGGAACAGCCCAAAGGCTGGGAGCCATGAGGATATCTAGGGTGGGCAGCCCCAGCAGCGGAAGCCACACGTGCAGAGTCCCAGAGGTGAGAGTGAGCCTGGCATGCTCAAGGGTCAGCAGGAAGGCCCAAGTGGCTGGAGGAGAGCAAAGAGGGGTAGTGGGTGAGGTCAGAAAGACCATGGGGCCTGCAACCAGGAGAGGACTCAGGCTTTAATCCGCAGAAGATGGGCACCCATGGAGCATGAGCAAGGAAGGAAGTGGTTGCAGGGGCATTTTTAAAGGCTCTCTCCTGCTGCTAGGTGGAGAGGAGACCACAGAGCACAGTGGAGATGATTGGGCGTCTCCTGCAATCATCCTGGCAGTGGGTGATGGTGGATGGAATCAGGGTGGGAGCTGGAGGGTCGGCGATGATTAATTAAAAAGCACCTGACACAGTGCTGGTGCACAGTAGGCCCTCAGGCAATGGTAGCTGTGATGACCCATATACCAAAAGTACTGGGAGCCCTAAATTGGAATCTCTTGGCTGTCTGGTCACATCCCTCTGGCCCAGTACCAACATCAGCTCTCAGAGGAGATTAACAAAGACAAATCTTCAGACTGCAAAGAAAAATCACTGATGACGTGGTGAGGGGGTAAGTCGCTTGCCAAGGTCTTCGGAGTAATGGGAAAAGACAAGAGGGCCAGATTATACAAGTGATAAAACCCCGACATCTCACACATACAACATGTGCTTCAAAGATGTGCATTCAGATTCTTTTTAAGGGTAAAGTAACCTTTAAAAGTGATTTTTTTCCTCCTCAGTCTTAAAAGAAAAATGTTTGAGAGGTAAAATATATGTGTGTGGCAACTTGAGTTTTCCCAAGTTAAACCCTTCCTCCTGTAATATGTTGTCTCAATGGGCTTTTTACTGGATGGTGATTATATCAATAGCACGCTACATTCACACGGGCAAGAGATCACACACATTTCTTCTGGAGTGAAACTGACTGTCAGTTTAGATCAGAACATCTGGCTGGTTGATGCAGGCAGGGAGCAGAGTGTGTGTGTGTGTGTGTGTGTGTGTGTGTGTGTGTGTGTGTGTGGTTTAAAAGGAAGAAAGAAAAGAAAACAGCCACAGAGCAATGTCGCAATTTAAAGATACCATTCATTTTGTTGGGTTTGGTTTCAATGAAAATATCAGGAGCGCATTCCAAGGCAAGATCAGAGGGGACCCAAGAAAATGGAGAGGTGCAGCCCAGCAGACAAGAAAATGGGGTTGGCACTCTTAAGGGACAGGTGTCAGGACCCTTCCCCAAGCTGGTAGGGTGACCTTGAACCTATTGCTATTCCTCTCTGGGCCTCCATTGCCCCAATGTGTAAAACATGGACTCCTTGGTCTCTATGATTCCTTCCAACTTCTAAAATTATAAATAAGTCAAAGATGAAGGGTGATAAATGAAGAAGGAGTGGAGAGGAGTCAGGAAGGACAATCTTATTGATCTTGAGACTTTGATTCAAAGAACGAAAGTAAAAGGAAATGTCGCTCTTGGTGAGAATGTTGTGACTCACCCTGGATGAATGAGGCAGCAGAGTTGGTTAGATGTCTTCACCTTCATCACCTCGATCCTCCTCCTAGTCCCAGAAGGTGGGGATAATTATCCCCACTGCATGAATGTGGCAGCTGCGACTAACAGAGCTGGTGGGACTTGCCCAAGATCTCATTGCTGGTGAGTTACCTGCCAGAGCTGGATTTCAACTGATTCCAATTGCACCTGTTCCAGCTGCCCAGACCTGAATTCTCAAGACAGAACCTGAAGGAGGGACCTGAGGCTGCTCTGTCTCTTTCTGAGATGGCCACAAAAGCTGAGGTTGGAAGCGACTGCAGTGTGGGCTCACAGAGAGCTGCTGTTGCTCTCCCAGGGCCGGTCACAGAGATCCTCCTCCTTTGCTAGTTAGGACCAAACAGGAAGACTTTCAGCTTTGTATCTGATGAAACTTGACTGGAGAAAGCTGCTTGGGCCTGAAAACAGAACGAAGCATCTCACTTTTCCCTCTAGGTCTAGACAGGGACTCCCTGGGAAATGAGGTTTTTCAGGACACCTGGGCAGTTGGCTGCCAAGAGAATCGCCACCCACAGGCCTTCATCCCTAGGAGCAGAGACCCCGAGAGAGGGGCAGACCTACCTGCAGAATGTGGACCCCAGCCCACATGCCAGGGAGGAACGGGGGCAAGCACCACCTCCAGGTCAACTTTTGTGTTTGCCTCTTCCAGACTCACCCAGTAAACCAACTTCAGCCTCATCCCAGCGTCCCAAACTCAGTGTCTTCCACCCATTAGGTGCCCCTGGGAGCTGAAGCAGCTCAGCAAGGCAGCGAAGATCAACTTGGCTAAAATTTGCCTGAAACCACTTTCAAAATGAAACACATCAGGGAACAAGCAGCTGGGTGGTGGTCGAGATGACCAAACCATTTCTCTTCAGACTTCACCATTTCTTGATGACACCCTGGGCAAGCAACGAGAGACAGAAATCACAGGAAAAGTGGTTCTGCTGGACACAGTCCCGGGAGAGGTGTGCAGAAGTGAGACCCACCCCAGGTCTTCTGCTCCCAGCCCAGGCCTAATTCATCGATCTCTGCATTTCCACATATCCCATGTCTCCTCCTGGGTGGGCTGTTGGTAGCTCAAACACAACATGTCCAAAAGTGAATTCAACTTCTCTCCAACCCAACTCTCACTGTGTTCCCAGGGCCCAAGGTTTGAACAACTCTCCTAGTCACCCAATCTTGGGAACTCAGTGTCATCCTGTTACACTTTGACAAAGAATTTTACTTAAGAAAATGGCCCAGCATTTTCTGAGATACCCGGAAAATGCTGGAGAGATTAACAAGGCTGGATCGCTTCAGACCAGACACCAAAAGGCCATAGTTTATGATCGAACAATACATGTTTGATGAATAAATGGACAAATCCATGCATGAACAAAAGAGCAATGAATGAATGAAGTCATGCATGAAAAAGCACATTAGTAAGTGAATGAATGAATGGGTGAGCCAATTAAAGAAAGAATGAATAAATAAAAAGAAGTAAATGAGAGTTTGAATACCACTTATATTAAAATCTAAGAAAACAGTATCTGAACAAAGTACAAAAAAATGAAAGAAGAAATGGGGGCACTAATGATGAAAGAAAGGATACAGTCACATGTGAATGAGTGTGAGAAATAATTTTTTTGAGATAAGGTCTTGCTCTATTGTGCAGGCTGGAGAGCAGTGACACCATCTTAGCTCACTGCAGACTCAACCTCCTGGGCTCATGCTCTCCTCTCACCTTAGTCTCCTGAGTAACTGGGGCTACAGGCACGACCATCATGCCCAGCTAATTTCTGTATTTTTTGTAGACATGGGGTCTCACTATGTTGCCCAGACTGGTCTCAAACTCCTGAGCTCAAGGCAATCCTCCTGCCTTGGCCTCCCAAAGTGCTGGGACTATAGGCATGAGCTACCACACCCAACCTGAGAAAGAATTTTTAAATAGATTTTGAAACAGATGCAAGAGATGAATAATGAATAGTGAATGAATAAAAGAATGAATGAATGAATTAATTAATTAATTAATTAATAGAAGAAAATGTACAGGGATTAACCAGCAAATGAGTAACTGAACAAATACATAAATGGATAAAAATGGTGAAAGTGGTCCAGCCTTGATATGAGGGGGTGATGGGGTACAGGGAGGGATGATGACAAACTCCATGGGAATTCAGTGGGACACCCTGGAGTTGAGGTCTTGGTAAACTAGCCACATTCCTCTTGGGGAAGATTTTTAAAGGGACTTCCATTTGAATTTAATAAGAATATTGTTAAACAAATATCAGCTGAAGCTGGCTGCTCTCCAGGATTAACTCTGGGTTCGTTGGAAAGAGCTCAATAGAATTGACTATATTGTTGTTCTGTTGCAGATAATTACCCATTATACAGCAACCCTCCAGATGATTTTGATAATTGCTATTAAAATAAGGACTTCCAGTGTCGCTTTACAAATTAACCTCCAGGAGGTGTAATTACTGTCGTGGCAGGGAGGGTGGCTGTGTGGCCTGGGAATGAGGGCTAGGGTTGAAGCTGTTACAGTGACCACCCTGTGAGGCCCAGCATGGGGTCCAGTAAGGAGGCATGAGACTAGGGTCTGGGAGCTCAGAAGTCCTAGGTTGCAGGCCCCATCCCCTGTCATGCAACATCACACAAGTCGTTCACCTGTTTGCGTCTCAGCTCCCTTCCCTATGAAACTGAGGATGGTTCCCCTGAGCTCCCACAGCAAGTGCACATCCCTCACCCAGTGGAAGCAACAGAGTCTTCTTTTGACATATGCCCCCTCTCCAGACTGAGGATGGAGACCCCTCAGTGCATCTCAGCAGCAGCATGGGGCCTGGCACATAGTAGGTGCTCAGTAAGCACTGGCCCAGGGAATGAATGAATGATCTTAGTGTAGTGTCTGTTTTAGGAGCTGCCCCGAGTCCCTTTCAAAACAACTGTGGTTTGATGAACAGGTGCCTCTCACAACATGTCCTTGAGTCACTTGTCACACTCCCCCAGCCGTCCCTTGTTCCCTTGAACACTCCCCCCCCCGCCCCGTGTCCACTCATCTCGACCCCTCCTGATACCATGTGCTGCCTCTTACATCGGGTGGGCCTGGGAAGCATGGAAACAGTCAGGGGGTCTTGGGAATCCCTACTGCACTCCAGCCTGGGTGACAAAGAGAGACTCTGTCTCAAAAAAAAAGAAAGAAAGAAAAAGAATATGTCCCAGCATTTTCTGAGACGCCCAGTAGTGTGTATGTGTCTGTGTGTGCGTGTGTGTGTGGTGTGTGCGTTTCGTGTGGTGTGTGGTGTGTGCGTGTGAAGGGGAGAGGATGATGAGGCAGAAGAGGGAGTCCAGCCTGGTCACAGCAACCTCGATTCCCATGCTGAGGAGTGTGGTCTCCTCTCATCCTGCACAGACGGGGAGTGGGTGGGCTTCTGAAGCACATGCACGGTCAGCTCTGCAGAGCTAGGTAACCCCTCCACTGAGCACTGGTAATTCTTTACTCCATGTCCAGGGGCGTCAGAGATCCAGAGGTGGCCTCTTAGTAGCCCTAGGGGAGTGTGGCCATGAGCTACCTTGGGGTTTCTTGCTTAAAGAACATCCAGGGGAGATTAGTTCCAGGTCTCCCCACCTTAGCTGATGGCATTAACTAAAGAGATGCAGAGACTCTCCCCAGCCGGTCATCCGCACAGGCTCTGTCCAGAAGGGCCATTCTGACTTGGATTCCACCACGCCATATGCTCTCCTGTAGCAAGTCCAGCCTCGGGGGCTGCTTCCTGATTAGGGACAATTCTTCAATAATTAAGTGACTAAAAAGTTTCTGAGAATGTAAGGAGCACAAGAACCAGGGGCTTAGTCAGGCAGACGTGGATTTCAGTCTCAGCTGAGCCATGTCCTTGGGCAGGTTTCACTTCACCTTCCTAACCGTCATTGCCTCCTTGCTAAAGTGAATGATGACTCCTCTCTCGCAGGGTTATGAGGCAAGTTTAAATGAAAGAGCATGCGTAAGACAGCACGGCACCTGGGACACGGGAAACATTCACAACATGGCCACGGCTGTTACAAAGTGAAGAATAAAGATAAAGCCAGGGTTGTCCAGAGATGCTTGTTGCTTCTTTGTCCCTTTGGAAATTTCCTGATGGACTGCATGAGCCCATTAGATAATCTCTTATTCATCTGAGAAAATAAAGCTTGACTGCAGAGAGCTTTATCTCCAAGAAGAAAAGAAAAATGAAGATGTCCACACTGTGATAAATATAAAATTCATTTCCTTACACAAGACCCTGAGAGCAAAGGAGTGAAGGGCAGCCACTTGCCTCTCCAGTATCCCCAGCACTGAGGACTCGACAGGCAGAGTCTACAAAGTCCCCACAACAGCTACAAGAGAGTGTCATCCTCCCATTGTCCAGATGAAAAAACTGAGGCTGAGAGCAGTGACATCATTAAGTCTTTTGCCCAAAGTCAAACAGAGATGTGAATGCCAGAGCCAGGCTCCATCCTTCCTATTTGTACTTTGAACTTCTCGAGATTTCTTCTGCTGCCTTTTCTTTTCTTTTTGGCTCATTTCCTGCCATATACTGCAATAATCAAGTTTTTATTTCTTTTTTTCCTCTATTGATTTGGAAATGGTACATTCTATTTCTCTTCCTTCTTGGTTAACCTTTATATTTTAATAAGCACACTTGACTTAATACAGTGCAAAGCAAATCAATCTATCTCCACTTCCTCTGAACAATACCCAGATCTCAGAACACATTGATTCTCACCCCTCTCCCTTCTTAGTGTTGTGGTTGCTCCTTCCTTTGTGTTCCAAATTAGTTACATTGCTATTGTTGTTATTGCTCCTGTGTGATGTGATCAATGCAAGTGCACCAATCTCTGCTCAGTATGTCATCTGTGATTCACTCCTTTCCTCTCCCAGCAGTGTTCTCCCTGGAGTACGTCATGCGTCTGTTTTCTCAGCAAGATCCTGTGAGTGATAACATCACTCGGACTTTGCCTGAAAATATCTTTCTTTTGCCCTCAATTTTAAATAATAGTTTAGCTGACCCTAGAAGTCTACTTTGATAGTCATTTCTCTGGGCCCTGAAAATATTACTCCATTGTTCTCTGGCCTCTATTGTTGCTGCTGGGAAGTCTGTTGTCAGTCTCACTGTCTTTCTTTAGGAGGTAATCAGGTCTTTCTCCTGTTGCCTTTTGTAACCCAAACTTTTTATTATTATTATTATTATTGAGACAGAGTCTCGCTCTGTCCCCCAGGCTGGAGTGCAGTAGCCAGATCTCAGCTCACTGCAAGCTCCACCTCCTGGGTTCACGCCATTCTCCTGCCTCAGCCTCCTGAGTAGCTGGGACTACAGGCGCCCTCCACCTCGTCTGGCTAGTTTTTTGTATTTTTTAGTAGAGACGGGGTTTCACCGTGTTAGCCAGGATGGTCTTGATCTCCTGACCCAGTGATCCGCCCGTCTCAGCCTCCCAAAGTGCTGGGATTACAGGCTTGAGCCACCGCCCCTGGCCTTAACCCAAACTTTTTACTGATGTATAACATACGTACAGAAAAATGCACAAATCATAAGTGTTCAGCTGGATACGTTTTCACAAAGTAAACACAAAACATTACCAACAGCCCATTTGTAACCCCTCTCAGTAGCTATACCTCCACCAAGGGTAACTTTTGTCCTGACTTAACAGGATAGCTTAGGTTAGCTTGTTTTTGAACTTTAAAAAATAGAATAATGTACTGTATACTCTTTTATATCTGGTTTCTCTCTCTCAATATTATGTTTGTGATATCCACATACATGATGTATAGTTTTGGTTTGTTCATTCTCATTGTTTAATATTCTATGAACATATTGTATTTTATTTATCCATCCTGTTGTTAATCAACATTTGGTTAACTTCCAGTTTGGGGCTATAATGAATAACGATGCCATGAACATTCTTGTACATTTCTTGTACATTTACAAGTAGAACTCATATGTCCTGGGATGGGATAGAATTTGCTGGGTCATAGGATATTTCTCTTCATTTTCTAGTTTTCTAAACTGGCCGCTTAGATTATTGATTTTAGATTTTTCTTCTTTCCTAATATAGGTGTGTAATGTTGTAAATTTGACCCTAAGCACCACTTTATTTGCATCCTGAAAAATTTTTTAAGTTGTGTTTTCATTTTCATTTAGTTCAAAACATCTTTAAATTTCTCTTGAGACTCCTTCTTTGGTCCATGTGCTATCTAGAAATGCATTGTTTAGTTTCCAAATATTAGGTAATTTTTCAGCTTTCAGTTATTAATTTCTAGTTTAATCCCATTGTAGTCTAAGAATATACTTTGTATGATATTCTTTTATAAAAAGCTCATTAAAGCATGTTTTGTGGCCCAAAATATGTTCTATCTTGATGAATATTCCTTGTGAGTTTGAGAAGAATGTGTATTTTGCTGATATTGAAGGGTGTGTTCTATAAATGTCAATTAGATCAAGTTGATTGATAGTGAAACATTGTGAAGTCTTCTTTGCCTGAAATCATCATAGAATTCCAGCTTTCTTTTGACTAGTGTTAACATTATATATTTTTATCCATACCTTTACTTTTAACTATCAGAGTCTTCACATTTAAAGTGGGTTTCTTATAGAAAACATGTAGGTTAGTCTTTGCTTTCTTATCCACTATTGACTACGACAATCTCTGTCTTTTAATTGATGTATTAACCTAATCTCATTTAAAGTGGTTATTGATATATTTGACTTCATATCAACCATGTTTGTAACTGTTTGTATTTATTGCCAGAGGCTTCCTTTTTTGCCTTCTCTAGTTTTAACTGAGCATTTCATATTACTCCATTTGGTCTTCACTCAATGTATCAATTGTACTTCTTTCTAAAAGAACGTTTAGTAGCTTCCCTCGCATTTATAATATATACTTTCAGCTAATCTGGGCCCACCTCCAAATAACACTATTCCACTTTGCATATAGTACACCTGTCTTAGAGTATTTCCAATCCTTCTCTCCCATTCCTTGTGACAATGATGTCATTCATTTTATTTACCCATTTATAATCACCAAATACATAGTTACTATTATTACTTTGAACCATTTAAACAAACAGTTCTAGATTAAGAATAAGAAAAATAATTACTTCTGTCTTTATTTTTTCTCCAACACTCTTCCTTTCTTCATATGGATCTAAGTTTCTGACCATATTATTTTCTTCATGCCTAAAGAAAATATTTTAATATTTCTTGCAAAATTTTGGCACCCTAAAGACTGTGACACCCAAGGTGTTTCTCCATACTCATACTAATTCACACTCAGCCTCCAGCAATTTGTCAAAATTGCCATTTATGTGTTCCTATCACTTTATGGCCCCAGCAGCTTCTGCTTTAAGCAGGGAGATCTCAGCTGTGCCTCTCTGAATTCACCTGTCTCTCCAGATTTTAGTGTGATGGTTTGCTCTGCAACCTCAGTTTTCTGAGGCAGCCAAGAAAAGTTGTGGATATTCAACTCGTCCAGCTTCTTCTTGTGAGAATGGCAATGACAATTTCCAATCTCTTCACATGTCAGATCTGAATTTATTTGTATTGCATCTGCTCAGATTCCTTTGGAAATTATGAATTCAAGTTTTTCATGTATTCTGTAAAATTTAATAAAGGTTTGTTGAAGCTTCTCATTGTCTCCTTTATGTCTTTGAACTTCTCCTCCACATTTTCCTTCTCTATTCCTTTCTGGGTAATTTCCTATTGTCTATGTCCTGGTAACTGATTATTTCACCAGTTCTACCTAATCTACTATTTAGTCTGCCCTTTAGGATTATTTTTTAATTGTAATAATTGTGAATTTTATTTTTAGACTTTCTATTTTTTCAAATGTGCCTATTCTTTCTTATAGTGTCTTATTCTATTCCTGCGATTTTTATTTTTATGCTTTTAATCACTATATATATGTATTTGTGTGTATATATATTCCTATCAGGGATATATTCCCGTATATATATATAAATATATATATGAGTGTGTATGTGCATGTGTGTGTGTGTATATATATTCCTACAAGAATTTTTCTATTACTTGAAGTTATTTGATTTTTGGTGTTTTCTCTTTTTTAAGACAGACTTTCACTCTGTCACCCAGGCTGGAGTGCAGTGGTGTGATCTTGGCTCACTGCAACCTCCACTTCCTGGGTTCAAGCAATTCTCAGGCCTCAGCCTCCCGAATACCTGGAATTACAGGCATGCACCACACTCGGCTAATTTTGGTATTAGAGACTGGGTTTCTCTATGTTGGCTAGGCTGGTCTCGAACTCCTGGCCTCAAGTGATCTGCCTGCCTCGGCCTCCCAAAGTTCTGGGATGACAGGCATGAGCCACTGTGCCTGGCTTTTTGGTGTTTTTATCTTCCTTATTTTCATAGCTATTAATTTTCATTCATTGTAAATAGTTTTCTCATTTGTTTTGAAATTTGGGATTTTGAGCTAGTCTTCAGTAGGGCTGTATCGTGAGAATCCAGTGCAGACTGCCTTCCTCATTTGCTCTAGGTTGGCTTCTGCCAGATGCCCCAGAAGTTTCACCAGCCTATGATCAATTATAGGTTAATTGCCTAGTTTGGGAGTTTACAAAAAAAAGTCTGTAGGCTGGGCATGGTGGCTCACACCTGTAATGCCAGCACTTTGGGAGGCCGAGGCAGGCAGATCACAAGGTCAGGAGTTCGAGACCACCCTGGCCAACATGGTAAAACCCCATCTCTACTGAAAATACAAAAAGTTAGCCAGGCGTGGTGGCACACACCTATAATCTCAGCTACTTGGGAAGCTGAAGCAGGAGAATCTCTTGAACCCAGGAGGTGGAGGTTGTGGTGAGCAGAGATCACACCATTGCAACTCCAGCCTGAATGACAGAGCAAGACTCTGTCAAAAAAAAATCTGTAATATAAATTAAAGCCCCAAATAAACCCTGTAGTCATTATAACCCAAGGAGGTTCTCTTTCCTCTCATAGGCCAAGCAGAAACTGACAAGCTCCCCTGTTGTTTCCTGGCTCTTGGGAATAAACTATTTTTCTGGTATACTCTATCACTGAGGTTCAGCCCTTTAATGCTCCCAGCTTTATACAACTCCCTGCATTGTACTCAAGACATCATCTCCTGTCCCTGCAAGGCATTAAGCCCAAACCCTTAGCAGGGGACCAAGAATGTTATGGGACCAACAGGTTCATAAGCCCACTGCTCAGTAACAGACCAATGCACTAAGACAGCAGGGATGCAGCAGAGAAAGAGTGTAATGATCACAGGGTACTGAGTGAGAAAATGGGAAGAGACTCTCAAATCCATCTCCGCAAAGAGTTACAGGCTGAGGTTTTTGAGAGGCTTATGGAGGGTGAGAGGCTGGAAAATTGGGATCGTTGATTGGTCAAGGTAAGGGGGATAAGATCATCAGGACATGGAAACTGCATTATTTGGGGAGTCAGAGTCCTTCAGTCCAGCTAGCACCAGTGTTTCATTGGTATGTAGGACCTGAAACAATATCTCAAAAGGAAAAGGTAACATTTCCTAATGTTTGAGTTGTTTTCTACAGAACAATGCAGGGGAACTATCATCTTGTAACAGGGTCCACGTGATTCTGAGGCATCAAGCAGCAAGTAACTTTGAGGAAGCAGGTCAGAGGGCAGCTGACCCAGCAGTCAAGGCTGAACGTGCTGCGGGCTCAGTTTATTTTTCTTTATCTCCCTCCTGTCTTCCTTGATTAATGTTATAAAGTTTATAAGGATGGTTTCAAGAGTGTTAACCTTGCTGACACGGCCTGCAGCTTGGCAGCTGCTACCCCAGTTCCCACACTCACTTTCTACTCTGCCTGTCCATCCTCTGGGATCTCCCTTTCCCTTTTGCTACATTTGATAAAACATTTCTAGAGCTTATGCAGGGAACATTTTCAGGAGCAGAAGTCAGAACCTGGTCTCTAGGTTGGAGCCAGCTCCTGCCCCACCCACCCTAGACACATTTGGCTCAGAGTCTGAGGATCCCAGGGGTCACCCAGGACAGGTGTCCAGGAGGCAGCTGAGTATATGGGTCTGAGCTCAGTGCACGATGCTGGGGTGTGGGCACAGATGTGAAGTCCATTACATGTGCTCATTACCATCCTTGGGAATAGACAAGGATTGTGTGAGCAGGGACATAAACTTTTGTGTCTGAGGCCTGGATCAGTGACAAATGTGAATGTGAACTTATGGGGCACCAAATCCTGCTGCCTTTAGGGGTGCAACTAAAAAGATTCCTACAAGCTGAAGAAATGAGGCAGCTTGGGCCATGTCAATAGCCCAGGCTTTGGCATTGATGAGATATGTGACTTTCAGCAAGTCCTTTTTCCTCTCTGAGCCTCAGTTTCTTCATCTGTAAAGTGGGGATAATGCAGATGGCCTTTCAGAGTTGCTGTGAGTATCAGCTGGGATCACTCATGTCCAGATATATCTGCGGGCACATGGGAGGTGCTCAATAAGTACATAAGGAGCCCCTGCTTTGTGCTCAGAGGCAGGTCAAGTTGTGATCAAAAAGGTGATGTTGTACTTGGGCCTTAAAGCATCAAACTTCACCAGGTGGGAAGTGTAGGGAAACACTCTCCAGGCAGGGAACACAGTGTGTGCAAAGGCTGGGATGCCAAAGAATGTAGAATGTTCCAGGAGCATTGAGGGGTTCTATGTAGCCGGGACAGGGGCAACATGAGAGGAGGTGTAAATTCCATGGACATCCAGGAAGACTTTAAGGGATAAATAAATGGAGAAAAGTGATCCCACGGGTCATAGCTGGCCACACGCTGAGTTTGGATGAGAAAAGCGGAGCTTTTGGGGCAACCGCTAGCAGGAAACTGAGGTGTCTGTGCTCAGAGGGGTCCGCTCTCGGCCAGGGGGCAAATGCTCGCTCTGTGTGTGGCAGAAGAACCTTTCCTGCTCCTGAGAACACAGGATTCCATGTGGCTCTTCCATTCAGATGGATGCCAGAGATCTGGACAGAGTCCCAAGCAGGACTTGGGTGATCACAGGGGTGGAATCAGCTGGTCTCACAAGAGGGTACAATGATTTTATTTATCATCTGAATTAATTACTAAAAAGTATCATAGCCGACATCTACGGAGAAATTTCTGTGTGTCAAGCACTGTTCTGTACATGAGCTTGTTTAATCCCCATGACAAGCTCATGAGGTGAATACCATTATTATCCTCGTTTTACAGAAGAGGAAACTGAGGCACAGAGAAGCTGAGTTGACTAGAGGAAAAGGAGGAGGGCAGGGTGTGTGGCACAGATGTGGGAGTCAGGCAGGAGGAGTTCAGATGTCTGTCTGGCCCCTCACAAGCTGTGTGGCCTTGAAAAAGTGACTGGTATCTGAGCCTCAGTTTCCTCCTCTGTAAATGGAGAGATAGAATATGACATCCGCAGGACCACAGGTGTGGTAGGAGCTGCAGAGATGAGAGTGTTCCATACCTCCCTGAAGCAAGGGTCAGCACCAAGCCAACTGTTGGGGTCAGAGCTGGAACCAGCACCAAGCCAACTGGCTGGGTCAACATGTTGGGTCAGGGATGCCCAGAGGAGGATATGGGACCCTTCGTGAGAGAGAGATTGACTGAGCTGCCTTTTGTGAGCTTCCCTGGGGACCTGTTTCCAGCATCACTTTTGGAGTCCATGCCCCATCTGGCCAAGAACAGTCTTTCAGCTAGCCCTAAAGCCTTTCAGCAGAGGAGCTGAGCTCCCACTGCTGGAGGCTGGACTTCCAGATGCAAGCATCTCTTTGATTACTTTTTAATGAAAAACACATTTGAATCTGAACTGAAATTATATTGTCAGCAGTTAATTATCACTTGTCAAACAATTGTGTGCCCAGATTGCAGGTTTAATTTCCATATAGGTTTGCAAAATCCTCGTTCCTCTTATTTGATGAGGGCTCTCTGAGTAAGACACACTCATTATTGAGATTTTTGCTTTTTTTTAACAGTTTGTTGTTGTTGTTTTGTTTTGTTTTTTTAATAAGCAGATTTCTTTGGCATCTGTGTCTAAGGCTCTTTGCAAATAACAGGGGAAAAAAAACCACTCAATGATGTAATTTAAGCAAAGAAAACTTGGAGAGGGGTGGGGGACTAGGCTCCAAAGATATCTCTGAGAACTTAGACACCTAATGCAGGCCTGGAACAAGGAATTGAAACTCCCCACTGAGACCACCACAGCTGCCCTGCCCACCCCTCTCTCGGGGCTCATGCTCTCTCATCTCAGCTTCTCTCTGTGCACCTGTTTCAATCCTCTCCTGTTTCTTGGCATATCTGCTGATGGTGAAGAAATGGCCACCCCTCATCTTTGAATAAATGACACAACCTCTTGGTTGAGGACCTAGAAGACCTGAGGGCAAGTCCTGCCCTGACTCGCCAGTGCTCTTGGCCCAGTCCCTTATGCCCACAGATCCACAGCCTTGTGTGTGAAATGAGGCCAGTACCAGCCTTGCCCATGTGTTTTACGGATGAAAAGGCACCATCTAAGTAAAGTGCTTTGCACCTTCACAGTCCCATGGTGGGTTCTGAAAGGAAGGGTACCTGTGGCTGATTGTGTCACTGTAGTGGTCATTATAATAATAACAGCAATACAGCCTCCTGAGCAGAGTGGAAGCCTGATGTGGTTTGGTTGTGACCGCACCCAAATCTCACCTTGAATTGTAATAATCCCCATGTGTCAAGGGCAGGGCCAGGTGGAGATAATTGAATCACGGGGATGGTTTCTATCACACTGTTCTCATGACGGTGAATAAGACTCAAAAGATCTGAAAGTTTTATAAAGGGGACTTCCCCTGCACAAGCTCTCTCTTGCCTGCTGCCATGTAAGATGTGTCTTGCTTCCCCTTCACCTTCTCCCATGATTGTGAGGCCTCCCCAGCCATGTGGAACTGTGAGTCCATTAAACCTCTTTCCTTTATAAATTACCCAGTCTCGGGTGTGTCTTTGTTAGCAGCATGAAAACAGACTGGGGAGACAGAAATAGAAGATGTCACTGTCTCTTAGACTGTCTCTTAGATCCTCACTGGATTACCAAGAAACCAGAGTAGGTGCTGTGTGATCTCAGCCCTGAGCCACGAGCCTCAGCTTACTTGCCTGCAGGGTGAGGATAGTCATGTCTACCTGGAAGCATCACTGCAGAGGCAAAATGAGGTAACAGAGTCTGGCATGCAATAGATGCTCAATAAACCCTCGTTTGTTTTCTGGCCCGGGGTCTTTACCGTAAGAAGGAACAGTGAGTACCCAATGAACAGAGAAAGAAAGGAGAATAAATCAATGATGATTTTCTAATGGGACCATAAATCACATCACAGCTTAGCTTAGGGTCCTCTCTGTGGGACTGGAACTGGAAGCTGGAAATTTTTTAAATTTTATCCCTTTGTTATTTGGCTGATGTCTGTTTTCTCCAGTTAAACTGGAAGCTACATCAAGCCAAGAACTGAGTTTCTGGTCATGATTCTCTCTCAAGCACCTGGAATTGCATGTGGCACATGGAAAACATCGCAAATACATTGAATGAATGAGTGAGACAATATGTGTACTCAGCTCAGCACCTGGAGCAGTCCATGTTCTCAGTAAACATTATGCATGATCACCACCAACTTTTTAGAGCTAGGCGTGACTGAACCTCAAGGTGGGGACAGGAAAGGACACCAAGGATGGTGCAGGCAGGGCGGAAGAAGTTGGCCAGCTGCCAGGTCTGAGGGTGAAGGAGACCAGGAGGAGGCTTAGGGAGGGGAAGGGATGGGCCTCCAGTCGTGGGGAGTTAATGGAAGAGAGTGACTCTGTGGTGCAGTACAAAGACCAGGCCTGAGAACAAGGACCCTGGGCCTAGCTCCATGGAATGAGACCAAGCACCTGCTCTCAGGCCTCAGGTTCCCCATATACACAGTCTCTGCAGCACCTCCAGCCCCAAAAGCCCTGAGTCTGTAAAGAACATAGCAGCCCAAGTGCATTTTCGGCCAGAGCACAGAGCTGCAGGGATCTGGAGTGATCCATGTTGGCCAAGGAGCCAGAGAGGGCAGCGTCTGTGCCTGTCAGCTTCAGGGCATCTGTGGGGAGGGAAGGGCAGGGGCTTGGGGTAGGGAGCTGGTCAGCACTGGAGGTAGAATCCATGCTCATCTCCCGGGAAAGTGAGGGTGGTGGCACCAGACTGAATTTGTAGATCTCATGGTCTCCAGTCTGATCAACTCCACTGTCACCATCTCCCTCCACAGCGCTGAGACAGGGAGCATCCCAGGGCCACTGATGCACACACACCCCCACCCCCATTGCCTCTCCCTTTGGGGGGAAGTCTTGACCCTATCTTTGACTCTGGTTTCCAGACTCCCCTAGCCACATCCGTGACTGAGCTGAGCCATGTCAGACACCAGGCCGGTCACCACAGGCTGAGTTCAGAGGAAGATACGTTACTTAACATGAGCCAGTCAGAGCAAAGCCCAGGACTTCTCCATTCTGGTTAGGAGACACAATACGCTCTGCTAAATGGGAAGGAGGCAATACATCACCCAAGTTGATGTGGAACCACAGGAGAAGACAGACTGAAGATGAAGTTGATACTCTGGGAGGCAGAGCAGATCACTGAAAAAACACTGGGTCCTTGGTCACACAACCGGGGAGCTACATCAATTCTTGTCTGAGACCCAATCCAATTCCAGGCTTGATAGTTTAAGCCAGTGTGCATTGGGTTTTCTGTTCCCTGCAGTGAGCTCATGCTTCTGTAACAGGAAGAAGCCATTCCCTGTAGGCTCTGTTCTTCCCCGGCTCCATGGGGATTAAACGATATTGGGATCCCAGGAGCTAGCAGGTGCCCCAAGCCCCTGAACAAAAAACTTTCAAGAAGTGAAATTCGGGGAGTAGAATCAGGTATCAGTGTAGAATCCATTCATTCTTTCATTCATTCATTCAACCAGTAAAGGTTAAGCAGCTAATATGTTCCAGGCCCTGCGCAAGGTGCAGGGTTGACCTCCAAGGGAAATAAGATGGACAAAAGGAACACAAAAAATAAAGAAGGAAATCAGTAAATAAACAAGACAATTTCAGAGGGTGCAAAGTGTTGGAGAAAATTAAACAGGACAATGTGATAACAACTCAGGTGTTGCAGAGCAGATGCTTTGACCTGCGGGAGCCAGGGGAGGCCTTCTGGAACAGGTAGCATTTAGGCTGGAGGAGCAGCCATGCTAGGATCTAAAACAGGGCACTCCCAAAAGAAAGAACAGCAAGTGCAAAGGGCCCGAGGCAGGCACGAGCTTGTTCTGTTCAGAAAAAAAAAAAAAGGACAGTGGAGCTAACTCATGTTAGACTCAATAAGTTTTGTGAGCTGTGTATTATAAGCCAGTTACTAGTCTAAGCACTTTGCTTGTGTTACCTAGCTTAATCTTCTCAACAAACCCACAAGATATGACTCATTATCCGCACTTTACAGATGCTGATGATGAGGTTTAGAGAGATTTATTAATTAGCTTACAGTTCGAGAGCTAGTAAATGGCAGAGGTTGGACTTGAACCAGGGTTTATCGATGCCAGAGCTGGTGTTCTCAACCACTACCCTATACCACCTCCTTTGGGGAATGACGGTGACAGCCTTTCTGTGGGCTACTGTGAGCTCACTGTGGCCTCCTTTGGCTCCTCACCCAGACAAGGGCCTTCTCACCACCTTCAGCCTCATGGTAAGCTTAATGTGCAGGCCAAGTCCCTGGCGGGGAGGGCTGCTGTCTGGGGAGAATCTGTTCAATACTTGAGAGTGTTACCAACTCACCGTCATGCTTCTTCTGTGCTGTGCCCTCCAAGCAGCTTCACCAGTAATGAAGGGAATTTTTTTAAATCTACCTGACTTCTGTGTCTTTGTTTCAATTTGTTCCAAACTTGGGTGGGAAGCAGAAATGCCATTTATCGGCCCCTCAGTGAAGGCAAGGAGGGTATAGCAGGGCTTCAGGTGAGAACTGAGAGGGGTCACACAGGGTCATGGCAGTGGGTGCAAACAAAGCAGGTCACTAGAGGGGAATCTAAGAGGAGGAATGGACTGGATTGTGTGGGGTGTGCATGTGTGTGTGCTCACGGAATGAATGTGTGCCTGAGTGCATGTGTGCACATGGGTGTGTGTGAGTGGTGTGCATCTCTGTGTCTGTATGTGTCTGTGTGTGCATGTGTATGTGTGTATGTGGGTGAATGTGTGCCTGCATGCTTGTGTGCACATGGGTGTGTGTGAGTGGTGTGCATCTCTGTGTCCGTATGTGCATGTATGTGTGTGCACGTGGATGAATGTGTGCCTGCATGCTTGTGTGCGCATGGGTGTGTGTGAGTGGTACATATCCATGTGTCTGTGTGTGTCTGTGTGAATCTGTGTGCACATGTGTGTGTGAGTGTGTGTGTATACATGGGATGAGTGTATGCCAGTGTGCTTGTGTCTGTATGTTTGTGTTTGACTCGTGTGTCTCTGTGTCTATATGTGTCTATATGAATCTGTGAGTGCAAATGTGTGTGTGTGTGCACATGGGATGTATGCCCATGTGCTTATGTGTGCATTGGTGTGTGTGAGTGTTATGTATGCATGTGTCTGTGTGAATCTGTGTGTGCCTGTGTGTGTATGTCTGCACACATGTGGGATGAATGTGTGCCCATGTGCTTATGTGCGAATGGGTGTGTGTGAGTGATCTGTATGGGTCTGCGTGTGTCTGTGTGAATCTGTGTGTGTGTACGTGTGAGTGTGCGCATGTGTGTGTATACATTGAATGAATGTATGCTGGTGTGCTTGTGTCTGTATGAGTGTGTGTGAGTCATGTATGTGTCTGTGTGTCTGTGTGAATCTGTGTGTGCCTGTGTGTGTGTGTTTGCACACATGGGGTGAATGTGTGCCTGTGTCCTTGTGTGTGAATGGACGTCTGTGTTTGTGTGTGTCTGCACATGTCTGCGTGTGCTGTGCACATATGTGCACAGCTGCGTGCACATATGGAGGGTTCTGGGTGAAGCCACAGGGCTCACTAAAGCCGTGGACCCAGCAAACCCCACCTCTGGGCTCGAGGCCCCAGTCCAGCGCTCTCTCCACTGCCCTTGCTGCCCCCGTAACTGTGACCAAGGCGGGCTCTCCACCTCCACCCCCACCCAGACCACCTTTCTCTCCATCTCCAGCTGTAATGGACATAAATGCCGCTCTAATTTCTCATCACTTCCTGCAATTTGCAAAATGGTTTCTTTGGTTTTTACAAAATGGGCTACAGTGTCGCCTCTGCTCCCCTCCTTCCTTTTTCTGTTGTCTTGTCGTTAAGCAAAGAGAAGAATAACAAGTGATCAAGCATCACGAAGAAGAAAGGCAGCCGCGGAGCCTGAGGGAGATTACAGGGAAATGATGTGAGCAATCATTTTAGCAAATTCTATTTTAACTAAGATGAGTTCAGTCCACTTCCTAATGTACCAGCCTCACCATGTCCTGTGATCCATGCAGGGTAAGGATGGCCTGTGACCCAATTACTCAGGACGGCTGGGTGACCAGTCCAGCTCCACCGCACATGTCAGGCTCATCTGCAGACGGCCAATGGCCTCTGGTTCCATTCTGATCGTCCAGGCAGCTGTGGGCAGAGCAGGCAGATGTTGTTCCCATCCTCCAGCAAATGCAGGGTTTGTTCCACACTGGCCCATGTCCTGTCCCCTGTCCCTGTCATTCCCTCCCTCACCCCACAGGGACCTCTTGCCTCCCAGCATCCTCAACAGACCCCCAGACAAGTCGGGTCCCCAGTATGCTTAAGCACCTGCTAGGTACTAAGTACACAGCTCAGCACCAGGTATGGGTGACTAAGGAAGACACAGGCTGTGCCCCATGGGGTTTCCAGTCAACAGGACAGGCTAAATTAAAGCAGTTATGCATGAAGAACCAGGTATCATGCGATGAGAGCTAACCGGGGACCTGCGCTCTTGAGGGAGGTGAGGTGGGCTTCCCACAGGAGACCTGAAGGATGCATAGGAGTCAACCAGGTGAGATGCCGTGGAGGATGCGCCAGGCAGAGGGAACAACACTGGCAAAGGCTCAGAGGTTTGAGTGGCAGAACACCCGTGTGACTGCATCATTCTGAACGGGGAACTGTGCCAGGTGCTGAGGTTGTGGAGGTGGCGGAGCCAGATCGTGCTGGCTTTAAGGCTTCTCAGAGCAGGTGACACTGGGGCAAGGACTGAAGGAGAGGGGGAGGGAGCGCGGCAGATGTAGGGAGAGGTTCCAGCTGAGGAAAGCACAGAGCAGAGCCTGGAGGGAGGAACTGCAAAGGCCCTGGTCCAGGAAGGAGCTGGTGGGGCTGGAGGGGAATGGATGGGGATTCATATGGGCCAAGGGGTGATAGGGCTGGAGGCTGTGGGGGGATGGGACACTGCAGGCCAGGGCCACTGTCAGCTTGGATGCACCCCAGTGAGGCAGGAGCCCCAAGCCTTCAGAGCAGAGCAGAGATGGCTCCACCCTGAGTCTCACCGAGGTATTAGGGCTGCTGCAGGGAGAGCGGGTGGAGCCGGGGCAGAGGCAGGAACCTGTCAGGATGCTACTGTACCAGTCCAAGTATGATGACGGTGCAACCAGGGAGAGAAACTGGAGAGGGAGAGGAGATATAGGGTCTGGTTTACGGGGCGGAGTGGGGTGGGGTTTGTAGAAATAAGTCTCCTTATGTTGCCTAGGCTGGTCTCAAACTCCTGGACTCAAGCAATCCTCCTGCCTCAGCCTCCCAAAGTGTTGGCACTGCAGGTGTGAGCCACCACACTGGCCCTGGGTTTACATTCAAGTTGAGCCAACAAGACCTGAGAATTATTCACTCCATAAACACTTGGTATTACTAGTTTTTAAATTTTCATACTATGTCACTCAGCATCTCCCTATAGAAATCTTTTCTAACAAAATAGAAATGTAGAGGCAGATGTAAGAACAAAGCTAGCCACTGCAGTGTAATTTATGACAGTAAAGAAAAAAAAATAGAAACTTCAAATTTCAAAAGTAGGAGTTTAGGAGGACCATTAATCACGTGGACAATTTCCATGAATATACAATGCAATGGGAAACTCATCAGCCTGGAGTGTCAGGTCGGAAAGCCTCAGATCTGTATCTGCACATGGGAGGACACAGGTGGGTCCACCAATGTCCACTTCTTTATCTGGGCCCACAGGAGAACAGCATCTCCCGTGGCCTTCACGTCAGGGTGGCCATGAGACTTGCACTGACCAATCAAGTGTGAATAGAGGTGGCAAGTGTCCCTTCCAGGTGGGAGCATTTACGAGTCAGCGCTCAGCTCCCCTGTCTTCCTTCCCTGTCCCAGTGACTGTAGAAGCACATGTGGAGATGTTGACATCCTCAGACAGCGGAGCCTCCATCGGTGACAGTCCCTGCTGTCTGTAACGCCTCCCTGCCGGTCAGCGGGGATGTGTAGCAAGAGCAAGAAATTACCTTTGCTGTTTTGGAGGGTTGATTGTTTTTGTACCATATCCTAGGCTATCCTGACAGCCACACGAATGTGAAAGCAGTTATGAAAATAGATGTTAGTGTAAGAAGAGAAAAAGGAATGAAAAAAATGGTGTTAACAGGGGAGTACTACGAGTACTTTGAGAGGCAAGATACCGGATGAGTGATATACTCTCTTACAGAAATGTCTGCACTTGCCAAATGCTTCACAGTAAGGATGCATGGCTATGTCGCGGGGAAAGATCAATATTATTAACAAGAACACCCGGGCCCTGGCTGAGGCCGTCCTCGTCCCAGGCTGCATTTTTCTCTCCTTCATCTCGGGCTCCTGGTCCACTTAGCTTTTGTCCCCTGCAATTATCCCTTTAGTATAGATCGTTTTGTTCTCTAATGGTCTGCCCTGCGTAATGTAGCATAATCATATTCTGTCTTGTTCTCAGATATTTAATTCCGTGTCCCTTGGCCTCAGTTTCTTCATCTCTAAGTGCAGTGGTGGCAGAAAGGGAGATCCTGAGATGCTCCTGAGTGCCGCTGCTCCTTCAGGGCTGAGAGGAATGAAAGCACCCTAGCAAGCAATGCTGCTTTACAGATGAGAATCCAAGGCGGACAGGTGGGGGAATTTGCCCAAAATTGTGCGCCCAAGTGAGCCCTGAAAGTGCAATTTGAGCTCTGGAATCTGGCTTCAGCCGAGGTACCCTCTTCAAATCACAATATCCTTGTGTGGTCAGTATTATGTGCCCATTTTACAGGTGGAAAAACTGATGAGGCTTACAGAGGTTCAGCCACTTGCCCAAGTCACACATTGAGTGAGCGCTGGAGGCTGAATCTGAACCCAGGTATGTGGGGTGCAGGGTCTGTTCTGTTCTCACTGCTCCAATGGTGAGCGGTCCAGCTGGGGCCAGCACCCTCAAGGGCAGGAGATGACCACCCGGGTGCACTTGGGGCCAGAGAAATCACCAGCCCCAACACAACAACAGCAATAAGAAGGAGAACAGCCCTTGTCCCTGCAGTGTGCGCTGGTGGTTGCTGAGCCCATGACATGCATGATCTCACTGAAGTCTGGCCCCACCCCATAAGGCAGATGCTGTGATTACCAACTCACACGTGAGGGAACTGAGCTCAGAGAGTGAGGTTAACTTACCCAAGGCCTCATGCAAAACAGTGGCAGAACCCAGGCTGGAAGCCGAGGCCTGTGGTCTAACCAGCGGCCGCACTGCCTCCCTCCACCTGTGCCTGGGCTTGGAGACCACTGATGGGATCAAGTTTTCCCTTATCTAGTCAGGATCTGGAATGAGAATGCAGAAGCCCCACAGAGGTGAGCACAAGTCCTCCAGGTTTGAAACAGGGAGGAGGGAACCTGGACCACAAACAGCCACCACGCTGGGGGCCTGGAAGCGCAGGCCTGCCATGGGCAGAGAGGGACAGCACTGTCTGCCCATGTGAACCTGGAGGAAGTCGCTCACCTTGTCATTGAGGCCAATGCCATTATCTGGGCTGACCAGGGCCTATCAGGCATAGCTGGGGTGACTGGCAGCTCTTCAGCAGGCAAGGCCCTGACTCACCATGAGTCCCAAATCCAGCAGGAGTTTATCACCTGACCTAATTGTTCTAATTGTCACTGTCATGACTGATAACATCAGGTGACAGCCATAGCCACAAACTCAGGAAGTCTGAAATGGGCCCCAGAGAAGGGAGAGGCCTTGAATGGTCTGGAGGGAGCCTAAAAGGGGAGCAGTGGAGTAACTCGAAGGCCTGGGCAGGCTCAGGCTGGGGGCAGTCACAGAGTCACAGAGATTACACTCACCAAAGGTGGGAGTCAGAAACTATTGAACACAGTGAAAGAAGAAGCTTTTATTGTTGGACGTAGAGATGCATGACACTAAGAGAGTAGAATTGTCAAGATCACAAAGTAAGGGTCAAAAAACAGCAGAATGCCAGGTGTGAGCATGGGACACTATTGGGATGCTTAGAACATGGCAGAACCTTGGACACAGCTTGTCAGCATCTTGGGCTTAGGAGGCCAGAGTGGTGTGAGGAGTCAAGGGGAGAGGCTTCCAGAGAGGCCTGGATCTAAGTCTTGGTTCTGCCAATGATTAGCTCTGGCACCACTGCCTTGCTCCATCTGAAAAGTGGGGAAATTAAGCCCCGCTCATGGAGTAGGTGAACCTGAAATGGCAAGATGGGCAGGTGGTGCTTAGCAGCTAAGAACTGGATATGAAATAGACACAGATGTGTATGTTGTATTTTACAAACAGTATATGATTGGGGTGTGTAGGGGGTGGGGGTGGCAGGGCTGCAAGTAATCCTTGGAAATCACACAAACTCTAAACTAGAGCACTCACCGCATGCTTCCCATTGGAATTACCTGGGAGTTTTAACTCATGGATTCAAAAGGGCCCCTGAGACAGGGCTGTGTACAGGAGTGGCCCTGCCATTGGGCCCCTTACTCTCTCCACATTGACCCTGTAGGCAAGACTGAACTGCCACTGATCCAAGTCTTAGCAGAATGCTCGTGAACGCTGGGAATATGAGAGTGGCTGCCTTAGGGTGCAGCTGCAGGCTGTCGACTGCTTAGCCACAGCACGGATCAGCTTCTCAGCAACAGATCACCCCACTGCCCACGTCATGGTGTCATCGGGCCCCTCTGTGTTCAGGTCATCCTGTGGGCAATGGGCCGTGGAGGGCTGGCACTTTGCTGACCTTGCTTTTGCTGGCTATTCAAGTCATAAGCTGCCTAAATCTAAAGAGAGCTCAGTTTTTGTTTTTTGTTTCTTTACCAACCAAATCTATCCCCCTTCCTTGGCAAGCCGTGTCTGTTTTGCTATCTGTTGCATCCCTAGCACTTAGAACAGAGCTGAGCATGTAGTAGATGCTCAACAAATATTTATTGAGTAGATGAACAAAGCACTGAAGTTTAAGAGGCAGAAGCAGAGGCAGCTGTAGCCTTGGATGAAGTTAAAATCCTCACGCTATGAGCCCTGGCACCTCCATTTCCCCGGTTGTGAAATGGAGTATCGGCACCAGCCTGTGTCACAGAGAATGACATACAGTGTGGCTTTGCAGGGAGATCTATTGTTTAATCAAATCCCATTCAATTGTTCCTGCCAGGGGTTCCCAAAGGGAAGTGGAGCAATGGTGGGGGCAGAGTGAGGTGAGGCCTGATGCGGGGGATTCCACAGGCTGGGATAAGGAGTTTGGATTTTTCCACCAAGCAATAAGGAGCTGTTGGTATCTCTGAGCGGGGCAGGGTTGAGAATCTGAGGAACTCCTGGGAGTCTGCTCGCTGGGGAGGCAGCTGGCAGCTTAGTCCAGACCAGCTGATCTGAGTCTCAGGGGCTGGCATGTAGGAGTCCATCTTTTTAAACCTCCTCAAGTTTAAAAATTTCAGGTTAACATTTGGCAACTGTTACTATGGTTGATTCCTCTAAATTCTGCCAGGGATCATCTCATCCAGGGAAGGACAGGAAGGGAAGTGGAGGGAAGGATGAGGCAGGTTTCTCACCGAAAGTATCGTTTTGATAAAGGAAAAGCAACCTGGTCACTGCTGGTGGCAAAAACATTACTTTGGATCCACTGAAATTGCTGTCTTTACATGTCAAAATGGTTATCTGTCAGCTATTTTATGTGATAGTTATACCAAATAGGTCCATTTCTGCTGTTCCTAAATTTCCTTGTACTGGGGGAGTCAGAAACAGCTGAGCCCCTGGGAAATGAATCTTTTCTGATGGGGTCCCCGTCTGATGACAGACCATACCCTAAGAGGACTGAGCCTTTGCTATCCCCACCCCTCTTCCCCTGTCCCCAGCTCCGGGTTCTCAGCCTCTGCCCAGAACCTGGGAGAGGGGGCTTCATTCCTCACCTCCCCAGGGGAAAGGGAGTTGCTCCCCACTGCTCCCTAACGCAGCTCATCTCTCCTCGTCTCCACCCATGAAGGCCGGCAGTCTGCTGCCACCCCCCGCCCCCACCAGCCTCTCCTTCCCTGAGCCCGTGCTCTGCTCCACTCAGGCTTGGCTCAGATCCTCCAAGTCACCGCACCTCTCCTGCTTCAGTGTCCTCAACACATGCTGCTTCCTCTGCCTGAATCCACCCCGCAGCCTCCACAAACTAGGAATCCAGGAGCACCAGGAAGGCTGACAAGGACAGCAAGGGGGCAGGTCTGCATGGGGCCAACAGCAGTGACAGTAGAGGCTTCCCCAGCAGAGCTAGGCTGCAGGCTTTGGGTCCCACTTGGTGCCCAAGCTCACGTTATGGTGCTGGGGAGAGACCTCGAGCAGCTGTTAAACTGTGGTGTGCCTGTGGGTGTATAATTATGGAAGTGGGTTTTGCATATTTTGATAAATTTATAAATATGGAGTGTAATTATCCCTCATTAGCATATGCTTATGTTCTACATAATTGTATCCTGTTTCACAAAAAAGTGCAAGTTGCCAATTCACAACCAAGACACGGCGTCACCAGCTTGACTGTCGTGCATCCCCACCACTGCTGACACAAAATGTGTCCATTCATTATCCTGGGCAGGAGGGCAGCCAGGACGGTGGCACATCTCCCCACACCACAGGCATGTCTAGGGCCCTGGAGCCCAAGGAGGGACAGACAACAGGGTTGGGAGAGCAATTGGCCCAGCCACTGGCCTGGACCCAGGGTGGAAAGGGGTCACCTGGGCACCTGCCTGTGCCAGGGCCCTGCAGTAGGTCAGAGCACAGCAGTTGGACTCTGAGCACCCTGGAGCCCCACCTGCCCTCACTCCACCTAGGTTCCCCTTCCTGAGCCTTGGTTCCTCTGACGTAAAATGAGGATGAAAAGGGCTCTTTCCTTGGGTGGCTGTGAGGATTAGGTGAGCGAGTGCAGGTACAGGGTGCCCTGCACGCTTAGGAAGTGCTCGCACCTGTGAACTGATATTCCTGCTGTTGTCACCTCTGGGACTGCTACAGAGAGGGCACCATGGGCCACTTTACAGATGGGCCTCATCCCCGCAATAGCTGACAGGTGTTAACACCCCCATGAGCCAGGCACCTGCACACATGACCCACGTCACCTGCACGACTTCCCTATGCAGCAGGTGCTGTCGTGGTCCCTGCTCCACAGGGGAGGAGGTTGAGTACTTCCCAGATCATACAGCCCACAGGGGTGGAGGCTCAGAGACAGGCTTTCTGTCCCTACCCCAGACCCCACACTGCACTCGTCAGCAAACTCTGACAAGAGTTTGGCTTTCTGAGGACAGAAGCCTTGGGTGAAGCTGAGCCAGGCACCCCATCCCCCTTCTCCAGAGATCCTTTTAGGCCTGAGCACACAACCCAGACCTGGCCACTGGGGTGAGAGAGGAAACTTGCTCTTGGGAAACAACTGCTTCTAGGAAGCATCCCTTTCTGCCCCTGCCGCCTCCTTTCTTCCTGATTTGAATGCTGTCATGAGGGCACCTGATGTCTGGTTGTGGCAGCCATCTTGCAACCATGAGGCAACAAGCTAAGGATTAAAAAGCCCCCACAACCAAAGATGGTAAAGAGGGAAGAAGTCCTTGTTGACATCCAGGAGCGTCTGACCAAGCGGGAGCCACCTCCCTCTAGAATAGGGGCCAGCAAACATTTTCTGTGAAGGGAGAGATAGTGAATACTTTAGACTTTGTGAGCCAAGAGACAAAATCAAGGATATTATGTAAGTATTTATTTAATAAGAAAGAAAACAAATTTCCACAAATTTCATCAAAATGTATTAATGAAATTCAAAATATAACAATCAAGGACAATTTTTTATAACCCAGATCTAATGAAAACAATGACATTCTCTTTTGCAGGGGGAATAACATTTTGCTTACTTGGGATTCAAATTTTGTTGCGTTTTCCCTGTTGTCAAATCAATTAAGAATGTTTGTGTATGAAAGCCATCCTTAGCTTGTGAGCTGAATGAAAGCAGACAGTGGCCCTAATTGGCCCACAGTCTGCAGCTGGGCAACCCTTGCTCTAAAACATCAGGTTCTATGAGAACATTTCATGTCTCAGTTGCTTGAGCCCTGTTGTGGGGTTTTCTGTTGTACGCTGCCCACACATTCTAATGGAAGCGCCTACTGTGTGCCAAGCACCTATCTCTCCTAAGATTCATGGCCATCTGACTACATGACATGTCCTGGGGATCTGGCTATAGGGTCTTCATAACCCCGGAGTCCTATACAGATCATGATCCGTGGTGAGTCCTAATCAACACGTGAATAACACGAATGAATTGTGAATTAATTAATGAATGAACAAATAAATGAAGCACTTTGGGAACTGAAAAGTGCCAAGCCCACACACAGGGATAGGCTCTGGCAGGTGGACACAGAGGTGCAGGGATCAGAGACAAAGAGGCAGCTCCCGGCCCACAACTCCTCACCCTGGCTTTAGCAGGGATGAGGGCGCCATCATCCTCCCAGAGTTCCCTCTTGCTTACACAGACCGCAAGACTGTAAAGACCCACCTGCTCCCTTGAGCCTCCTCTGTTCTTGCCAGCTTTGACAGCAAAGCACCTCCCTCCCTTTCCCAAACACTGAAAAACAAGGCTCTGTGCTCTGTTATTTTCCTTCTAAAAACCCGTCGTGAGAAAAAATGGTCATCATTATGCCAGCTGCAATTCTTTGCTGTGTTATTTTCTAAGAGACAGAGGACAGGGCACCGGGAGACGGTGCAGTGGGGAGAAGTGGGAAGAAACCTTTTAGGGTGAATAGGCTTTAAAATTTCAACTCCAGGTTTCACAGGGAGACTGGATTAAAAAACCATTTCAAATCAATTTTGCCATCAGAGTGAGAGATATGTCTCCCCAAAATGCTTTACTTTGACAGTTGGCTTCAAGGGGCTTAACAGAATTCATTATTCCAGCAGACAAGAAAGATCAAAGTATTAAACAAAACACATTCCACCATGATAACTCTGTTAGCCATTTGAACATAATTGTGTTTCATCCAGAGTGTTTTGGCCTTATCTCCTCCCTTTCTTTTCTTACCTTCTTTCCTTTTTCCCTCCTTCCCTCTCTTCTTCTCTTCTCCTTCCCTACTTCTCTTTTTCTTTTTTTTTTGAGACAGAGTCTCACTCTGTCACCCATGCTGGAGTGCAGTGGTGGAATCACAGTTAATACCTACCTTGACCACCCAGGCTCAAGCCATCCTGCCACCTCAGCCTCCCCAGTAGCTGGGACTGCAGGCACACAACACCACACCTGGCTAATTTTTTTTATTTTATTTTTTGTCTTCCTATGTTGCCCAAGCTGGTCTTGTTCTCCTAGGTTGAAGCAATCCTCCCGTCTCAGTCTCCTACCTTCTTTTCTTCTCTCCCTCTCTCTTTCCTTCTCTTCCTCCTTCCTCTCTCCCCCTTTCCATATGTTTATTAGGGGCCTCTTAGGGAACTGCCCTATGCTGGGGAATGACTGTGAACCAGTGAGTTCATGGAGTTTACATCCAGTAAGACTTATCTGAGAAAAAAAATCAGTGGATTTTGACAAGTACACTGAAGATCATAGCAAGGTGACAGGACAGAGAGTGCACCTGGGGACTGGGGTGGGATTAACAAGGCTGGTCACAAAAGGCCTTTCTGAGAGGGCAATATTGGCACAGAGATCTGAAGGGTAGGTGTGTGCCAGCCCCTCCGTGAAGCACAGAGGGAGAGCATTCCAGGCAGAGGCAACAGCTAATGTGCAGGCTCAGAGGTGAGACAAAGCTCACCACCTGGAGGCAGGAGGTCTCTAGCTGGAGCATAGGACTTCAGAGGAGGGAGAAGGTCTGCTCAACTGAGGCATCCTGGAAGGCTTCCTGGAGGAGGTGTGGTTCAAAGTTTGGTGGATTTCTGGGTGGGAGTGGGATTAGGCTTTGTGGGGAAGATGGAAGGAGTCAGTGAGAGTGATGACTTCATACAGAGCACAGAGCATGAGTGAATATGAGGCACGTTTGAGTCACAGCAAGTGGTCAGGAAAAAACACCACTCCAGACTGAGAGAGAAGGTAGGGACAAAAGTGATGAGGCTGGAAAGATGCTGGAGGCAAACTGTCAGGACCCTAAATGCCAGGCTAAAATCTTAAAACTATCAATGGGGTATCACTAGTGTTTTTGGAGAACAGAAGGGATAAAATAGTAAGCCCTGTTTACTGAGCACATACAATGACCAGACAGCAGCCAGGCATTTAACAGACATTTGCCACTCATTTTTATAAAGCCCAATTTACAGATGGGGAAACTAAGGCTGACAGCAGTTTTGTAACTCATTCAAAGTCACACACCAATGAGAGGTGAGGTACCTGGGTCTGTCTGACTCCAAGGCCCTCACTCCAAAATGATGAGCACATGAGCGGAGGGAGCTGGAAGGGGTAAGCCTGGAGTAGGGAGCCCGTGGGGGTAGGGCGGCGCTAGATGACAGCTCATTTTATCTTGCTATAACAGAATACCACGGATGGAGTAATCTATAAAAAGTAGAAGTGTATTTGGCTCACGATTCTGGAGCTGGGAAGTCCAAGTGCACGGTGCTGCATCTGGCGAGGGTTCTTCTGTGGTAGAAGTCATTGGGTGGCAAGAAAGTGTGCATGAGACAGAGAAATGGGACCAAATTGATCCTTCTATCAGGAGCCCACTCCCTACATATCGGCATTAATCCACTCATGAGGGTAGAGCCCCTCCTGACCTGAGACCGCAGCTCTCAGTAGTGGTATATTGGCACTTGAATGTAGACATGACTTTTGGAGAGGGCATTCCAATAACAGCACTAAATGTCCAAGGAGGCACGACCAGCCCCAGACACTGCAGGGCTGTGGGAGGGGAGGTGGGGAAAGGGTGGAGAGTGAAGGTGTTCATCAGCCTCAAGGGCCAGGGGAGCTCAACAGAGCAGAGCTGAGGACAGAACAGGCCCTGGGGAGCCACGCAGGGAGTGGGGGTGGGGAAGGTATGGGCCACATTTCCCAGACACCAGACCAGGCCTCTAATGGGCTGGGGGTGCTGGCTCCCCCTTCTGCTGAGCCACTGCCCAGGCTCCCAGGAGGAAGCCAAGAGGAGGAAACTCGGGCTGCAGTTGACAAACTCTGCTCCTAAACAGTTAGTGATCCTCACTGGGACTAATTAACGTTGCATAAATGCTCACACTGCGTAATGATGTATCTGATAAACAGTCTCGGGAGTGCTGAAGAGGTCCAGCAGTTACAGGGGGAACCAGGACCATCAAAAGCCCTAGGACATTGACATCAGGCAGGTCTGGGTTTGAATTCTGGGTGCAGACAGTTCCCGGATCAATGTATTCCCAGCCTGAGATTATGTCCTTGAGCAGTTCCTTCCTCTTAGAGAGACCTGAATGCTCTGCCCTTGTCAATTACTGGTGCCATGCATGACAACCCTGCCCCAGCTTGTCACCTCACATCGGGGACATAGGGGCAGGATGGTGCACTGTGCCAGGGTGGCCATAGGCTCCCCAGAGCTCCTTGCCCACATTCTCCCTTCTCAGGTTCACGGTTGAGAGCCCGACTGTGCAGCTGGGTCTCTTGGGTTCGAACACCAGTGATGTGTGACCGTAGGAAATGCACACAGCCCCTCTGCGCCCAGTCCCCTCATTTGCAAGTGGAGATGTGTTGGCTACTGCTATTGTCACCAATGCCTTCTTCCCCCTTCCTCCACCCCGGCTACCCTCACCCTCGTCATCACCCCGTCTCTGCCCACACCTTGCTCCTGGATGCCTGTCCCCTGTCTCAATGTGCACAGCTCGTGGAGTCTTTGGGGTGAGACCCCAGGGATGGTTGTATTTCTCACGGGCCCCAGAAACTTGAACAGCCTTTGAGGCCCACAAGGTTGTGTCCGCAGAAGGAGCAACTTCATCACCACTACCTTTAGGAATAGATGACCCCACAGTTCCCATGCTGAGGAGCCTTCTCACCGTGGTGCTTTGGGAGTAAGGATGAGGCAGTTACAGGGTACCCACAGGGCACCAAGTGATTGATCAGAGCAGCTCTGGGAAATGCAGCAATGGTGCCCCTTTCCCAGATGGAGAACGAAGGCTCCAGGAAGTAAAATGCCTACAAGGGTGATATTGTGTGGATGTTGTCCCCTCTAAATTGCATGTTGAATTGTAATCCCTAGTGTTGGAGGGCCTGGTGGGAGGTGATTGTGATGCCAGGCAGGTGAGCCTCAAAATTGGGGCTTAGCCTGGGAGGGCTCTTGGCTTCGCCCAGGAGAGAATTCAAGGGCCAGCCGGTGGTGTTAGACAGCAACTTTTATTGAAGCAGCAGTGTGCAGCAGCAGCAAAGGTAGTGCTCCTCACAGAGCAGGGTTACCCTACAGGCAGTGTGCCCAGAGTAGCAGATCAAAGGCTGTTCTGTTGTCAGAACTCACTTTTAAATTATACCCAATTTTAATTATATTCAAGTTAGGTGGCAGGTAATGCAAACATTTCTAGGGAAAGAGTAACTTCCAGGTGTTGCCATGGAAACGGTAAACTGACATGGCACACTGGTGTGTCTTATGGAAAACTGCTTCCGCCCCACGCTTGTCTTAGCTAGTCCTCAATTTGATCTAGTGTCCAAGCCACACCACTAGAGTTGAGTCCTGCCTCTTACCTCAATTGGATCATGGGGGTGGATTTCTCATGAATGGTTTAGCACCATCCCCTTGGGCCTGTCCCCACAACAGTGAATGATTTCTCATGAGATCTGGTTGTTTTAAAAGTGTATGGCACCCCAGCCTGGCACGGTGGCTCACGCCTGTAATCCCAGCACTTTGGGAGGCCGAAGCAGGTGGATCATGAGGTCAGGTGAAACCCTGTCTCTACTAAAAATACAAAAACATTAGCCAGGCGTAGTGGTGGGTGCTTGTAGTCCCAGCTACTCAGGAGGCTGAGGCAGGAGAATGGCGTGAACCTGGGAGGCGGAGCTTGCAGTGAGCCGAGATCGTGCCACTGCACTCCAGCCTGGGTGACAGAGCGAGACAGTGAGACTCCATCTCAAAAAAAAAAAAAAAAGTGTATGGCACCCCTCTCTTGCTCCCACTCCTGCTGTGTGACACGCCTGCTCCCGCTTCACCTTCCACCGCCTTTAGTAAGTTCCCTGAGGCCACTCCCCACTCCCTGAGGCCTCCCCAGAAGCCAAGCAGATGCCAGCACCGTGCTTTCTGTACAGCCTGCAGAACAGTGAGCCAATTAAACCTCTTTTCTTTATAAATTACACAGGCTCAGACATCTCTGTATAGCAACACAAGAACAGCCTAACACACAAGGTGGCACGAAGAGTAAGCAACTGAATAAGGATTTGACCTCAGTCTGCCTGACTCTAAATTCTAGATTCCACTGCACCACATTGAGGGCTCCTGGGTGACTTATGTGTTCAGCTCCAGGCTGGGCATCAGGGCACTGCAAAGGTAAGGCAACCATGGGAATGTGAGCACCATGAAGCCTGGAACCACCCTATTCCTGGCACAGGGAAGTTCAAGTGTCTGACCATGCCAAGCTGCCTCCCCTAAACTCTCTTAGCCCATCATGAGGATGGTTGCCTGGGTCCATCGCATGGCACCTGGGGCCAACAAAGCCCCTGCCTGAGCCCCGCAGCATATCCCAGCTCAAACAGCTGCTCCCACAGGAGCCATGATGGGGCTCAGCAGACACAGCCAACCCTGGAACACACAGACACTCATAAGGCCCCCAGGCAACATGGGAAGGTTTCCACCCCACCGGCATGCCCAGCACAAGCGCTCCACAGGATCCTTTCATTGGACGGCCATGAGGTCCAGGACTCCCTGGCCGCCCTGCCCATTTCCTGCCAGATTGCTCACTTAAAATCATGCTAGACACCTTCTACCAGCTGGCTCACCTCATATCAGCCTGCCCACATTCCTACACCTGGTTCACCACCTACAAGAGCCTGTGCATCTCCTACAGCTTGCTCATTTCCTATTAGCAGGCTCACCTCCTCCCTGCCTGCTTTTCTCCTCCCTGCCTGCTCACCTCCTCCCTGTCTGCCCAGTTCCTCCTACCTCCTCTTTACCTGCCCACCTCCTGTCTGCCTGCCTACCTCCTCCCTGCCTGATCACCTCCTCACTGCCTGCCCATTTCCTCCCTGCCTGCCCACCTCCTCTGCCTGCGCACCTCCTCCCTATCTGCTCACCTCCTCCCTGTCTACTTTCTTCCTCCCTGCCCATTCACCTGCCCCCAACTCCTCCCTGCCTGCCTTCCTCCTACCTGCCTGATCACCTGCTGCCAGCCTGCTCACCTCTGACTAGTCTACAAAGTGATTGTGCCTTCTTTTACTTTTAGCAATTATTATGGGACATAGAAAATGAATAAAATAAATGTTCAGGGAGGCAGCAGGATCTCTGCAATCCATTCTTTCTCTCCAACTCCTGGCCTTTTTCGTCCCCATCACCTCCATCTGGACCCTTTTGCAGCTTCTTTTCAGCCACCTGCTCCAGCTCCTGCCCCACAGTCCCTTCTTGACCAGCAGCCAGGAAGAGGAGTTATCTGCTGATGCCTCCCTTGCTTAGATCCCTTATGAGCTCCCCATTGCTCCCAGGATGGAAGTGAAACTGCTCCCCACAGCTGACAAGAACCCACAGGTCCTTGCCATGAACCTTCTCCACCTGATGGGGTTCCTCCATTGTTTCTCACATCGCCCCTGAGGCTGTGGCCCTTGCTCCATCTGATGCCTCTCGCTCTTGCCCTGAGCTGAGCCTGCACTTCACAGTTATGTGAAGGCAGTCCAGGGCATCTCTGCTGATCCTGCACTCACTGGGGACCCACAATGGCTGCACCAAGAGTGTGTCTTCCCGGGAGGGTCCTTGCATCACAGGAGGCCTTCCCAGTCCCACTGATGGACCCCCACTGCTCCCCATCAGCAGCAGAGACCCTTCTTCTCTCCCCACCTGGGGCTGGCATTCTCCCCAGCAGTTCCTTCTCCTCTGCCCCGGGAGCATCATTTATCAATCACAGATGTGGGGCTATAGAGTCAGGACTGTGTGTCTATCTCCAGTGACCAGGGGCGAGGGAACCATTCAAATCCCAGCGATGCTGGGAAGGGGAGGAAACACTCCGACAAAACGTGGAGGGAGCAAAGAGGAAACAGAGATGTGTCTGGGAGATTAATCCGTCGCTCAGACATGAAAGAAATATGTTCAATTATATTTTATTGCATTTCATTGAAATGTACACGTCGTACTTAGTTGCCTGCAAGCCTAGGATTACCCAGAGAGAAAGCACAATGAAAAACAAGGGAGAATGAAAACACAGATAAAAATGTTCCCGAAATCGAAATGATTTAGGGAGAAACAAAAACCAGGCTAGAGACAAAGAGGCCACTTGGCACTCAGGCCCGCAGCACTGACGCCGGCCCCGCAGCCAGACCAGCAGAGTCAGGAAACTCAGGTTATAGTCTTGGACCTGCCACCAACACGCTGTGCGGCTTTGGGCGGATCACTGCCCCCTCCGACTCTCATTCTCCATACGTCCTGTGGGGCTTCCCCACAGCAGCATTATGGACTTTTGGTGGCTGGATAATTCTTTCTCATGGAGGACCGCCCTGTGCACTACAGTATGCTCAGCAGCAGCTCTGGCTTCTCCCTAGAAGAGGACCCACCACCACCAGTCCAGCTGTGACAACTGAAAATGTCTCCAGGCTTTGTTTGCCAGCTGTCCCCTGGGCAGCAAAATCTCCCTGAGTTGACAAACCTGAGCCAGATACCCTCTGAGTTCATGTGGAAGAGGGAAGAACAAGAAAAGGGTCACAGGGATCCCCAGCCCAGGATAAAGGGAGACCCCAGAGACATCCACTGGGGGCGAAGAGCCCATAGATGAATGGAGACCAAAGGGCACCTAACAGGTCACTGCAGCTGTGTTGAGGCAGCGGAGGGTGGGCATAGGTGGATCTTAGCCACTCCTCCCTCCCTTCTGGTACCTTCCCTTTGCCTTGGAAGCCCAGTTCCTGGGCTCTCTGGCCATGTCCATCAAAAGTCCTCTCAGGAAAGGCCCTGGAAATCCCCTCTCACTGTAGCCTAATTGGCTGAGGTGGGGGAGGGGCAGGCACCTCATCCCTCAGGGCAGCATTGTCCATTTGTGGACAGAGGTTTGTGGATCTTGGTGAGAGGGCATTTAGGGACCCTCCAGGTTCCTGGCCACTGATTACACCTGCCCTTGAGGCAGGGAAACCATGCAGGGTACACCAGGCAGAGAAGCTGGGAAGGGACCACTGCTTAACAGCCAGCTACCGTGTGTGAGTGTGTGTGTGTGAATATGTGTGTGTGAATGTGTGTGTGTGTGTGTGTGTGAGAGAGAGAGAGAGAAAGACCCGTGACTCAGTGACAGTGCACAGCAGGTAGCAGCTCAGACACTCTTTAAGCCTGGCGCCAGTCCAGTGGTAAAGCATCTCATCTGTTAAGAGCAGAAAGGATGCTCCAAACAGGGTCTGAAGAAATAGAGTGAGCTGGGCACAGCCCTGGGCAGAATCCAGGCCCAAACCTGGCTGAGCACTCACCGTGTCAGGCCTCAGTGAAACACACCAACATCCTTCCATGCATTCATTCAGCAAATGTACACTGAGCATCTGCTATGTGCCAGGCTCCCTTCTTGGCACTCACAACCGCACTGGACAAAACACAAAAGCCTCCCGCAGAGCTTATATTGAAAGTCCTCCACAAATGGCCAACAGTAGCCAACACTGATTGGGCACTCGCTGTGTGCCAGGGGGGTGCTGAACACTTTTCTCGGCCCATCTCTGAGTTAGAGATTATGCCCTCGTGTTAGAGGGGAGAAGCTGAGGCTTGGGGAGGTTAGTAACTTGCCCCACGTCCCACCCAGTAAGTTCTGGGGTCAGAATTCGAATGCAGGCAGTTTCTGACCAGGTCTGTTTTCTGAACCCAACACTATGAGTAGTGATAATAGCACCATTATTATTCTGAGTATCACTTTTAAACCACCCCATCACCAGATCCTACAGCAGCCAAGACACCAGTTGAGCGTCAGGCCAGGTCAGACCTTCCAAGGCTGTGGCAATCATCACTGGTGCTCACTGATGCTCACTGAGCCGGGTTGCCCAAGTGGCCCTCAGTGGGCCCCGCATTTTACATGCATCAAGCCAGCAAATCTTCACAGAGACCAGAAGGGAGGGACATGATTACCCCCACAGCACAGATGGGAAAGCTGAGGCCCAGTGAGGCTAAGGGTCTGCAGCTGGCAGGTATGAGACCCACATTCTTGAGAGCTCAGTGCAGCCTTTCTGGTCTCACCTAAGCCAGATATCCACTGAAACAGAATAGGGCAGGGACTAAGCCCCACACTCCTAGAGGAGTCCCATCTGGGCTCAAGGTGCCCCATGGGTTCCCCGCCCCCTCCACTTCACCCCAAGTCACTCCCTGGCCCCATCCAGATGGGGGTGTAAATGGGAACTTTACTCCACCCCTGCCCCCTATCTGACCTCAGAGCTCTAACCACAGTGGCTCAAACTATAGGCCTGCCAGAGCCCCAAGCCCTGCATCTGATGGGCGTAAGGGAGGAGGTGAAGGAAGAAGATGACTGGGCCTTGGGCATGAATGGACTTTTCATGAAAACTCATCATGCATGGGAGACAGCCTCCCCTCCTCAGCCTGCATGCTCAGGCCTATAGGTAAAGAGGAGCAGCCTCTGAGGGTTGTGGGGTCCTGAGGTCATGTAGCCCAGGTGGTAGCCCCAGTCTCCTTGTCCAGACCACCCAGGAGGGAAAGGCCCCTCAGAGATGGCATCCGAGTGAATTCCAAAGCCCCAGGCCCAACTCCAACTTCACCACTTCCAGCTGCACTTACCTGGGCAGGTCACTTTCTGACTCAGAGCCTCAGTGTTCTCTTCTGTAGAATGGGGACAATGTCAGATTCTGCCTAGTGGGGTGGTTGGGATCAAACAGGTGGGCAAGGAGCTCAGCGCCATGCCCCACACATCCAGCAAGTGTTTCCTCTCAGATATCGCTAGAGGCTGGAAACCGTGGACCCTCATCTCACTTCCCTGGACACGTGGAGTTTCCAGGAAGACAAGGCATGTAGAGATAGATGGCTGACTCATCCGAGGTCACAGGTGGGTTCAGAGTGAAGCCGGGGCTCCTCCTACACCCTCATCCCAGACTCTGATCATCAATGCTTTCAGAGAAGGTGACAAGGCCTCCTCCTCACCCACCACCACACGGAAGGGGCTAGAACCCTCATCGTCAGCAAGGGAGGAGAGCATCGTCAGGGAGGCTGGGGCAGAGCAGAGTGGCATTGTCACCCAGAGAGAGTGGAAGTGCAGCACCTGCAAGAATGAGCACAGCACAACTTTATTTTAGTCAGAGTCTCCATGTCTACTGTCTTAGTGACTCCTGCCAGCAGTCAGGTGAAATGGGCATGGTAAACATCTGCCTGCTTTCCAGCTGGGGAAACTGAGGCTCAGCAAGGGAAAACAACTGACAACTGAAGAGACAATGAGTCACAGACATGGGATTTGGACTCAGTCCTCAACTTGAACTCAGACTCTCCACAGCACCAGTCACCCAGTGCATCAAAGGGGCACTAGAGTGGCAGACAGGGTGCCTGGGTCGAGCCCAGCTGGTAATGAGCTAGCAGGTGAACTCAGCAGTTTCCCAAAGGTACACCCCCCTTCTGACCTTTGCACAAAGTATTTGTCCAGGGTGTTCTCCGCCAGAGGCAGCACAGAGCTTGACTCTGGAGTTATACAGACCCAAGTTCAAATTCTGAAGCTCCTTACTCTGTTCAACCTCTCTGACTCCAAAGTTCTCATTGGTGAAATGGGAAATCTGCCTCAAGAAGGATAGGGGTAGAGACAGCACCGACAGTGCAGCTTGTGGCTCCCTCATGTCATCATCATCATCATCGTCATCATCATCATCGTAAATGCATCATGTCATCATCATGCGTAAATGTCATCATGTCATGCATGTCATGTAAATAAATAAATGTCATCATCATCTCATGTCATGTCTGTCATAATAATAAATAAATGTAATAAAATAAATAAAATATAATAAATATAAATAATAAAATAAAATAAATAAAATAGTAAATAAATAAAATAAATAATAAATAAAATAATTATAAATAAGTAATAAATAAATAATAAATAGTAAATAAAAAATAGTAAATAAAAATAATAATAAATGTAAATAATGCATGTAATAAATAATCATCGCAATATGTCATATCATCATCATCATCATCATCTGTCATCATCATGTCATCATGTCATGCATCTCATGTCATCATCATCATCTCATCCATCGTAAAATAATATCATCATCATCTCCATGTCATGTCTATCCTATCATGTCATCTCTCATGTCATCATCATCATCATCATGTCATCATCATGTCTATGCCAAAAATATCATCGTAAATAAATAATAATGCATGTCTGTAAATAGTAAATAAAATGTCATGTATCATAAATAAATGCATGTCGTAAATGAAATAAATAAAATATGTCTAAATGTAAATGTCGTGAGTGAGTGAGTGGTGGTGGTGGTGGTAGTGATGGTGGTGGTTGTGGTGGTGATGGTGGTGATGGTGGTGGTGGTGGTGGTGGTAGTGATGGTGGTAGTGGTGGTGGTAGTGATGGTGAAGGCAGTGATGGTGGTGATGGTGGTGATGGTGGTGTTAGTGATGGTGGTGGTGGTGGTGATGGTGAGGGTGGTGGTGATGGTGGTGATGATGGTGGTAATGATGGGGTGGTGATGATGGTGGTGGTGGTGGTAGAGATGGTGGTGATGGTGGTGGTGGTAAGGGCGGTGGTGATGCTGGTAGTAGTGATGGTGGTGGTGGTAGCAGTGATGGTGGTGGTGGTAGTGGTGATGGTGGTAGTGATGGTAGTGGTAGCGGTGATGGTGGTGGTGGTGATAGTGATGGTGGTAGTGGCAGTGATGGTGGTGTGGTGTTTGTTGATGGTGATGGTGGTGGTGGTGGTGGTGGTGGCAGTGGTAATGATGGTGGTGACGTTGGTAGTGATGGTGGTGGTGGTGGTGATGGTGGTGATGGTGATGGTGGTGATGGTGGTGGTAGTGATGGTGGTGGTGGTGGTGGTGGTTATGGTGGCGGTATGGTGGTGATGGTGGTGGTGGTGTTGGTGTTGGTAGTGATGCTAGTGATGGTGGTGGTTGTGATGGTGAAGCGGTGATGGTGGTGGTGGTGATGGTGGGTGGTGGTGGTGGTGATGGTGGTGGTGGTGGTGATGATGGTGGTGAAGTGATGGTGGTGGTGGTGGTGATGGTTATGGTGGCAGTAGTGGTGATCGTGGTGGTGGTGGTGTTGGTAGTGATGGTGGTGGTGGTGGTGGTTGTGATGGTGATAGTGATGGTGGTGGTGGTTGTGGTAGTGATGGTGGTGGTGATGGTGGTGGTGGTGGTGAGAGTGGGTGGTGGTTTGTGATCCGCGGTACTGAAAGTGAAAGGTGGTTGTGGTGGTATTGGTGATGGTGGTGGCGGTTGTAGTAGTGATGGTGGTGGTGGTGGTGAGGTGATGGTGGTGGTGGTGGTAATGGGTGGTGGTGAAGGTGGTGGTAGTGATGGGTGGTGGTGGTGTTGGTGGTGGATGAAGTAGTGATGGTAGTGGTGGTGGTGGTGATGGTGGTGGTGGTGGTGGTGAGTGGCTGAGTGATGGTGGTGGTGATGGTGGTGGTGGTGGTGATGGTGGTGGTGGTGGTGGTGATGGTGGTGTGGCGATGGTGGTGAGTGGTGTGGTGATGGTGGTAGAGTGATGATGGTGATGGTGGTGAACAAGGAACATAGCCGGACACCAACCCTGTGCCAGGCATGTGCTGGGCCCTGGAATGCAGGATCCCATGCAGGGGCCTGCCCTCGTGGACTGGTGAGAACAGTGATTCAGTAGAATCCCTCAAGGGAAAGAAGTGCACAGAAGAGATTAAGAGAAACAGAGGAATGCACCAAGAAGTTGCAGGGTGGGGAACCAGAGTCTGTGGAGGTGCGGGGAGAGGTCACGTTTAAGCTGATGAAGATCAGAGGGACTGGCGAAGTGGAGGAGAGCAGGAAAAGGCATTGCAGGCAGAGGGAACTGCGTGGGCAAAGGCCCTGTGGCAGGAAAGGGCTCAGTGTCCACGGGAGAGACAGCAGGGAGGGAAGGGAGGGCGAGGGCTGGGCCACACAGGCCTGGGAGCAGCAGTGGGGGGTCTGCACTTGATCCTGGAGGGAAGGAGAAGCCACTGAAGGGTCAGGAGGAAAGGGACGTGACCAATCCTCATTTCAGAAGAACCTTCTGGGAGCCCAGGGCCAAGCACAGGGCCTGGCATACAGTTGGTGCTCAATGAATGCTTGCTGACAATGACACTGCAGGAGGGAAGTGGGGACACTTCACGTAGGGCGACACTGACCGGCCCTGCACGATGCACCTGCACTAACACCCAGGCGACGGGGCTGTCCCCTCAAGGACAGTGAGGAGCTGGTGTTTCTAGAGCAGCTGCCACCTGCCTGGCACTGAGTGCAAGCTTCTTACACGACAGCTGAAATGTCCTCAATGATGACCCCAGGAGGAGGAGGCACAGACGTCCCTAGTGAAGACCAGGAGGAAAAGCAAAGATGTCCCCAGTGAGGGCCAGGGGCAGGGGGCACAGCCGCCCCCAGGGAGAACCAGAAGAAATGAGGACCCCCAGGAGAAGGGGCACAGACGTCCCCAGGGAGGACCAGGAGGAGGAGGTAAAGATGTCTCCAGTGAGGAGGAGGAAGAGGGGGCAGAGACATTCCCAGGAGGAGGGTGCACAGATGTCCCCAGTGAGGGGCAGGAGGAGGGGACCCAGAAGTCCTTAAAGAGGAACTGGTGCTGTTTTCTCAGTGAAACGGGCCCAAGGTGAAATGCTCTAACCAGACACTAGTTCATATGAAACAGATTCTCATTACAAAGCGCATCAAGAAATATTTCAATCTGGGAATCGATGGGAGCTCATGGAAAGAATTACTTGCAGAATAATGAGGAAGGACAAGTCAATAGTACTGAGTAAACGGCAGAGGAGGAACGTCCCAATGCCTCCCCTGCCTTAGCCTGCTCGGGCTGCCATAACAACACCCCACAGACTGGGAGGCTTAAGCAACAGAAATTGATGTCTCAAAGTTCTGGAGGCTCAAAGTCCAAGATCAGGGTGCCAGCCCGGTGGGGTGCTGGTGAAAGCTCTCCTTAGGGTGCAGATGGAGGCTTCTCACTGTGTCCTCATAGGAGAGAGAGAGAGTGAGAGCAAGAGAGAGAGAGTGGGAGCGAGAGAGAGAGAGTGTGTGAGAGCAAGAGCAAGAGAGAGAGACCACTCCAGTGTCTCTTCTTATTGGAGCATGAATCCCATCAAAGAGGCTCCACTCTCCTGACTTCATCTAACCCCAACCACCTCCCAAAACCCCCCCTCCAAATATCATTGTGTGAGGGGTTAGGGCTTCCACATCTGAATGTGGAGGGCAAGGGGACACGAACATTTAAGTCGCAACATGATCCACACACAGCCTCTAAGTCATCTAGTTGACAAAACTATGACATTGAAATATGAGGAAACACGCAGCTTCCTAACGAGAGAGACAGAAGTCAGCTCAAGTGATAATGAATGCTACCTGGGAAACATCAGAACCTGTGGCCTGTCTGGCCATAATTTCTAGCCATATATGTGACTCCTGAGGACTCCATCAGTGTCCCCAGGAGAGAACCCCATGCCTGGACTCACGGTCTGGCCCTGCTAGACCTCTAATCAGAAACACAGAACTCAGCATCCCTCATACTGTCTCTGGACCTAAGGTTGTCATTCCCTCTTCAGCCACAACCTGTGCCCCTCATATACAGTCTTCTTAGCCCCAAACACATTGCATACCTTAAGGAGTCCCCCAGACCACCCAGCCCTCAACCCTGGCTCCGATCACAGCCTATTTTTCCTGAACCAGACATTTAGGGCAGCTTGTCCTGTGGGGGCAGCGCACTGACGTAGTCGCAGCCTGGATTCTGGAGTCAGAGACCTGGGTTCACATCCTGGCTTATGTGTGACCCTGGCCAAGCTCCTTTACCTGTCTGAGGCTCAGTTTCCTCATCTGTAAAGCGGTGATCATGATTCCTGGAAGTGAGATGATGTGCAGAAAGTGCTGTGCAGAGTGTCTGGCACCCAGGAAACGCTCAGGAAGCGTAGCTTACTGTTGTTGTAGCACTGAACAGTTTATGGGAACAACGGGCATCACTGGCAGGTTCACATTCTCTCTCCCACGGAAATGAGCATCTCTGACATTGGCACTGATCTTGGAACCTTGCAGAGCCCTCTCATGCCCTTCTTCCTAGGGGACCCTTAGAGCGACCCAGAGAGGCAAGTGAGAACATGAGCTCTGGAGCCAGACTCCCTGGACTCAAATCCTGTCTCTGCCATTGCTGAGATACATCAACTGGAGGAAGGTATTTCCCTCTTCGAGTCTCGTTTCCTCAGCTATAAAATGGAAAGATGATAATAATACCGACATCGTGGGCTTGGTGCAAGGGTTAAGTGATTTGGTGTATGTAAAGCACCTATGATATAGGTATAGTAGTAATGTTTTTACTATACTACGTATAGTAGTAACGTTTTTATCTTTATCATTCCTTCCATCTTACAGATGAGGAAACCAAGGCTCAGAGAGGAAAAGTGGCCTCCTTGAGTCCTTGCAGCTGTTGACATTGCTGTGCCGGGATTCAGAAGCCAGTGCTTTGACCTACTTTCCATGGTGCAGTCCCAGGAGTTGCTGTATCTCCTTCGCTTTGGAAGGGGACAAATGGGGGCAGGAAGCTGGAGTCTCTCACTCTTGTCTGCACGGGCTCACGGCCAGGCCAGCATCTGCTGCCCAGGCAGTGCCCAGGAGAAGGGGGTAGCAAAAGTGTCCAAAGACGACTGACCTCACGCCCATCGTGGCACTGAGCACCTGACCTTCGTTTTCCCTTTCATCATGACAACAACTCTATTCCCACTTCACAGAGGGGCAAACTGAGGCTCAGGAGGCTGAGACACGTGACCAGGATCACACAGATAATGGCTGTCAGAGTCGGCTCTAACTCGGATCTGTCTTTGTCCAGGCCCCACGTCCCACCTGCCCGCGCCAAGTGCTGTGCGGCTCCCGACACACACTCACCTCATTGAATCCCACAGCATCCTTGGAGGGAAATCTCACTCCCCATTGCACAGGCAAGGAAACTGAGGCCATGCTGGGCATGGAACTCCCCAAGGCCCCACAGCCAGTGAGTGGAAGAATCCCACAGAATTCAAACCCAGGGCCGTCTGTTCCCAAACCCACAGTGAAGGTGGCTTCCTCCTCCCTGCCTTGTTCTCGAAGCCCGGGGATCGATGACCCCATTGGGGAGAGGGCACTGCAGAGGCCAGAGGGCCAGCTGGGGCCGCAGGAGGGCAGGCAGGGCAGTTCTGATTTCTGGAGTCTCCAGGAACTTTCACAGACTTCAATCCTCCAAGAGGCCAGGAGGGAAGACGGGAGGAGAATCTCATTCTCTGGGTCCTCTTCCCGTGACCTTTGCAGAGCGGTGTAACTGCATCAAAAGTAGAAATTGTCTCTTCAAAGGGCCTCAGGATAAACCCACAAGAAGGATGTTTCTTAACCTCTTTATCTTTCCCTCCCCAGGGTCGGGGGTCAAGTCAATAACTTCCTGCCACTGCCTGCTGCAGATCCCGGCAAAGCTGCAAACCTGTGTCCGCTGTAAATCCATCTCCCCCTGGAAATCAATTGGAAACCCAGTTGCTAAATCCACCCTAAATCCAGCAGTTCACAAATCAAAGGCTGTTTCTGGGCTCATGCTGGGCTGGGCAAGGCGCCCTGGGGACGTCGTCCTTGAGTCTCCATCTCCCCAGACTCAGATTCCAACCGGGGTCAGGGGAGCAGGGGGCACCTGCCAGGGCCAGGCCCAGCATGAACTGCAGAGTAAACCCCAAACCAGTGGTTGCTGTTCCAACCCGCCTCGCCCTCACCAGTGAGCCATAGCGGACACTCCTGCCGACCAGGCCCAGGAAAACTCCAGGTGTGCCTGCAGGGAGAGGAGGACCTCAGAAACACAGAGAAGCCACCCTGGGCCCAGAACTGAGCTCAGGCAGGTCTCACTCAGCCAGAAGCACTTGTCAAGCACGTGCTCCAGAGAACCGCGGTTCTGAAGCTGCCCAGGAATTTACCTCCAAACTCATTGCTTTGCAAAGCTAGAGAGCTTAGGCAGAGGCTCCTGCAGGTGGGGAGGAAGCAGGAAGTAGGGCTCATTCCCAGGCTTCTCTCCCTGCAGCTTCCAGAGGGTGGCACGGGTGCCAGGCAAGGGAGGCAGAGATCATGGGCACTCACTCGGCGTGGAACCCACTCACACTTCTGTCAACTGGGCCTCTATACCAGCAGTGGAATTCTTCCCTGATCCACCAGATTCCCCATCCCTCCCCAGTTCCACTCCACCCCCTACAGAGCTTCCCAGTACAACCCGCTCCAGCCTCTATGCACGGCACAGCCCTCTGTTCCTTCTGTCAGAGTTCCCTTCCTGCCCGTCCCTGAGCTCAGGGACAGTAGGAGCCTCTGGCCAGGTTCGCCCAAAGCAGATGAGCCCCGGGCAGCAGCTCCATGCACATTGTGAAGAAATGAATAAGTGAATGAACAAGTGAGCAAGTGAGTAATCAAATGGATGCAAAGGTCACTTGCCCCTGGGGCACCCCCAGCCTCTCCTGGGAATAAACTTGGCCCCAAACCACTGTTGTCATAAAGCCGACAACAGCCCCTCACACATGCCCATCACTAGCCTTAACAAGTCAATTTCCCCTCCTTTCCTCCTTTGATCCACACAAGGTAGGTGCTGCTACTATTCCATCTGGGAGATAGGAACACGAAGGCGGAGGGGGACTGAGAAACTTGCTCAATATGGCATGTCAAGATCAGATCTTAACCCAGATCTGCGGGCCCACCTCCATGCGGTCCAAGGCTCCTGCCCCCACCCCCAAGCCCTTTGGCAGGGTAGTACATTGTCCTGTCAACACCTTGGGTTTAACCCCTCCCTCTTCCCCAAACTGAGGACTTTCCCTCTGAGCCTTAGTCTCTGCTGGGCTTTATTAGTAAAGATTTAGTGTCCAGATTGAGGGAGGTGAAAGTCTTGATCAGATCCAGAGGATGGTGTTTGCTTTGGACTTAAGTGGCACCCAGACTAATGGGACCTTGTACCAAGGATCGATTGTGGGGTAACGGGAGCCCTCCCCTCCCACACCTCCTCCGCCATCCCCAAGCCCAGGGTAGGTCCCACCCAGCTGCACTGTCTCACACAGCCTGTGGGGAAGCACAGCGGTCAGGGCTGGATTTTCAGGATTAGTTTGGTTGAAGAAGCAAAAACCCAGCTCCCCTGGCTGATACCGAAGGGGGCATTCCCAGTGGGAAGCAGCAGGGCCTCCAGGAAGCAGGAGGCAGAATCAGAGGCCCCCAGGGCTGGGCTCCTCACCTCTGCATTGGTTCCTACCACAGGCTGAAAACAAGTTGTTGCAAGTCACATCCTCACAGTGGGACCGACTTTCTCACTGAGGCATCAGTGACAAGTCAGGTAGGTGTCCATCACTGTGCCCAAAGGCACAGGGGCCCTGCCTGGTCCAGCTCTGGTGAGGTGCCCATCCTTATGCACCAAGAAATTGTGGTCAGGGGAGGCAGCATGGCCAGGTAAGACCATGGGAGGATCCACCACTGCCATGTGGAAAGGGAGTCAGGAAAGGTGCAGGAAGGGGGAGGGCAACTGGGCAGACAGACACCCCCATTTCACAGATGAGGAAACTGAGGCTCCCAGAGCAGAAGGAACTTGCTGGAGGTCACACAGTGAGTAAGCAGCAGAACTGGGACCCCAGCCCAGATCCGTCAGGCTCCAGAGTCTGTGCTCTAAAAACCAGGAGGCCCTGCCCGTTCTGCAGTCTGAAACCCCACAGAGGTCAGAGGGTGCCTCCAGGAGACAGGGACAAACCTGAGAGCCCCCAGGCCCAGGACACCCAGGAAGATGGCACTCTGCCCTCGGCTCCCATCACCCCACTCAGAGGGCCCAGCTGAGTGAGCACGTTCACGCCTCGCAGCCCAAGCCGGTGCCAGTAAATTACTCCCAGTAATGGGGATGTTTGCCGAGGGAATTAAAGAGGCAGCAAACAGTTGCCAGAGTAATTAGACACGAATGGCGGACGTGCCAGGCTTCCCAACGCCGGGAAACAACTGCCATAGTAGCCTCCCTCCGCATGGCGAGACGAGACCACTGGGTTGCAATTGTCAAGTTAAGCAGCTGAGAGCCAGAGAGTCAAAGAGACTGCAAGACAGTACTGGGGGAGACAGGGTAACCTTGGAAACTACCGTATATAATCCCCTCAGTGTACAGATGGGAAAACTGAGGCCCAGGGAGGGAGAACAGACCTGCCCAGCGATACCCAGCAGATTACAGGGAGAGGTGGGCCGGGAGCCTCGGTCTCATAAGAAGCAGGTCAAGCCAGTTCCTGGCACACTTGGTTACGCACAGTTCAAATCATCTCGGGGAGAAGGGTCACAGCTCTGGCAGTTAATGGGGGCACAGGTAACAACGATGATGGGTGAAACTTTAGGCAGACATTCATTCATTCATTCAGTGACTATTTATTAAGTTCCTACTATATTCTGGGTTCTGTGCTAGGCTCTGGGGAACAAGGCAAGCAAAAGTCCCTGTCCTCAGGGAGCTGACACTCCAGAAACACAGAATGCAAAAGCAAGTCGGGAACTCAGGAGGCTCACAGGGGCCTAGGATAAAGGGAGGTGCAGAGACAGCAAGGAGGTGGAGTTCAGGGGGAAATGCAGGCATAAGCACCCTCTCCTGCTTCCACATGACCTGGGAAAGGGATCGGGATTCCAGAGGAGGCATCTTGGCCCTGTCTGGCTCAGAACCTACCTCTAGGCCTTCCCAGATCAGGTTAGTGGACACACAGCAGCTGTGGGAAGTGCAGGCACAGAGCTCGGCCTGGCAGCCACCCACACCTGCAGTTCCAGCCACAAGTACACAACCCACAGATGGATCAAAGTGAACCACTGCAGATGGGCCTGAGGCAGGGCAGCAGCCTCTAATAGGGAAACAGGAAGATTTGCAGACAGGTAGTGGTACAGGATGGACCCCTGGAATCTCATGGACCTGCATTCAAATCCCAGCCCTGCCACTCACTTGCTATGCTACCCTAGGCAAGTTACTGATCTCTCTGAGCCTCGGGTTTCTCATCTGCAAAGAAGTTAGAAATAAAGGTCTTTAAGCGCTGACCATCCATAATCAGAGCTTTGAGCAGCAGACAGTTCGCAAGATTAAAGCTGGGAGGCACAGCAGGTACTGCGTGTTGCACATCAACCAGGCCAGTGTGAGGAGCACTTCCTGTAAATCCTGTCATTCAACTGTCTGAAAGGCCCCTTGAGCCTGGACCATCCTCTCTGCCTGCAGTACCTCAGGCCCCTTTTCCCTTCTGTCCCCAGTAAATCCCATCCCTCTGCTTAGAATAAGCAATTGGCCACGGATCAGGAGGCCTAGATCTAGGCCAGCCTCTGCCACTTTCTCATTGTGTGACCCAAGGTCACGTGTCTCAGGTTCCCCATCTGTGTATTGAGTGCTCATCTTGGAGATCTGGCACTTCTTTTCTGCAAGTGGGCTTGAGTTGTCAATTCAAAACACCTCCTGTGTGACTTTGGAGGAATCACTTAAAGTCTCTGGGCTGGGCTAACCTTCTCACCCAGAAGCCCTGCACTTGGAGCCAGGGCATCTTCCCCTGCCCAACTTGATTCCCATTCAGTGTTGGAGCTTGAACAGAAACCAGCTCCACTCCCAAGCCCCTCAAGATGCCAGGGACACTCAGGCTGCCTCCCCAGCCAATCCCTCAGGCCGAGAGACAGGGAAACACCTGCAGTCCAGAACTGATGAGTCGAAAAACAGCAGCCACGGTCCACCTGTGGAGGATGAAGAGGAACGCATCCAGGGCCTGAATTGCCCAGAACTTCAGACCCTGGATACAAGCCCCAGGGATGCGGAAGCTGAGCAGCCAGTCCCCCAGCTCAGAGAAGGTGAGGGGAACAGAGCCCAAGAGAATGGGAGTTGGGAGGCTTAGGGACAACTTTTGAAAAATTTAAAAACTAATACCAACTTTATTTTATTATTTTTATCTCCATCATAAAAACAATACCCAGGCACCCTCAGACAGAGCTGGTGGGAGTATAAGTTGGTACAGTATTTTGGAAAACAATTCAGTAATAGTGATCCAAGTTAAAATATATATACCTTTTGACCCAGCAAGCCCATATCTAGGAATTTACGCTACAGAAATGTACGCTAAATGCCAGGAAATGTGCATACAAGAATGTTCCTAGGAGCACTGTTTGTAAAAACAGGGAGAAACTGAAAAGCGCCCAAATGTCCATCAATGGGGGACTAGTTAGTGAAACACGGAGCATCCACACAAAGGAAAGAAATGCAGTTGGTTTTTTTAATGAGGCAGATCTATACATGCTGTCAGAGAGACATTTCCAAGACCAGTTAGAAGAGAAAAAAAGAAAATTGAGTAACAGTGCATAAAATGGGATCACATTCTTATAAAAAGAAAAGACTCCGGGGGTCTGGAAACCAAACTGCCAACTCTTGAATGGTGGGTGTCGGGAGGGCAGAGGAGATGGGCGATGTTTATTTTCTACACTGGGTATTTCTGAAATGTTTGAAAGCTTCTATTAGTCAGAAAAACAGTAACAATAACAACACTCATTTTCAAATTAAATTAGCACACTCTGGTAACAAAAAAAAGTGTTTTGGATTGTTTTGTTTTTTTAATGTGATTTCTCAACACCCAAAGGTGTATTTCTAACATTTGGTTGCATTTCTTTGAGTATTTTAAAATCAGTTTTTCAGGCATAGTTATTATTGATATGTATGTATAATTTAACATCCTAGGGATTTTTTTTAAAAACTCATATTATAGCATTAAGCGTTTCCCATCTAGCATGAATGTAAACAATGTTTTCATTGCCTGTGGAATATTCTGGGTGGTCCACAGTTTTAGGTTGTTCCTTTTTTCTTTTCTCAATTTTTTTTTTTTTTTTTTTGCTATTTTAAGTAGCCCTGTGATAAACATATTTATGCCTAAATTTTGAGAGGAGAAGCATAGGCGATCTTTTAATGAGTTTATGCCTTATTAAAAACATAAAATATATATGTAACCAATCTACTGAATGGGTTGAACTTGACCAAGGGATAAACAGAAAGGATATAAACCCCACCACCACAACCTCCGCCTGCCAACGTGCTCTGCCTAATGCCCACCCCGTCCCTCGAGGACATTCCAGATGGGTTTTTGGGCTCTGTGGACCCCGCAAACACACCAGCAACCCTGTGTTAATCCTGTCCATTTGTCAGCATTGACGGGTCCAGTCTGGTCAAGCCACACTGTTTCTGCTCCAGCTCAAGCCTGACTAGAGGTAGGGACCCCTGCAGGAGCTGGAGCCCAAGGTCTGAATCTTCTCTCTTTATCCCTCCTGCCCTCTCTGCTTTCAGCCCCTCCAGGATCCTGTAGGACAGGATGTGAATCTAAGCTGCCAAGTTCCAGGGTCTGTGTTTATAGTCACTGCGCTTCATCAAATGGAAGGATAGAAGGGAGCAGGGGAGTGGAAGATGACGGAACACTTGGTCTCCAACCACTGCTGGAGAGAATTACGTGGTCCTTCCTTGGACACACCTAACAAGCCCTCTGCCTTTATGAGCAGGCTCCACCCACTCTGCATGCCTGGCTGCAGACCCAGACGCTCTGGTGAGGAAGGAAGTTCCTCTGGTGAGGTCTAAAAACCTGTCTCAGGCCAGACACCGTGGCTCAGGCCTGTATTCCAGCACTTTGGGAGGCCAAGGTGGGCAGATCACTTGAGGCCAGGAGTTCAAGACCAGCCTGGCCAACATGGTGAAACCCCATCTCTACCAAAAATACAAAAATTAGCTGGGCATGGCGGCACACACCTGTAATCCCGGCTACTCGGGAGACAGAGGCATGAGACTTCCTTGAACGTGGGAGGTGGAGACTGCAATGAGCCAAGATTGTGCCACTGCACTCCAGCCTGGGCAACAGGATGAGACCCTGTTTCCAAAAAAAAAAAGGAAAAAAAAAAAAAAAGAACCTGTCTCAGATGCTTCTTTCTCTGGCCACTGAGGTCTTTACCATGAACCCCTTCATTTCTGCAAGGAAAATGCCTTTGAAATAGCAACCAGTGTTTTCTCCTATGATTTCCAGACATCCCTCAATTATGTTTCAGCCCACGGTTAGATCACTCAGGCCCTGCTGACTCCAAGCCAGGACTTTTAGCAGGAAACTGAGTATAAAGTGAACCTCCTCTGCCTATTAAGTTACAAAAATCTAGGCCCCCAGGGTGTTGACAATAGATGTGAAAGCACACACAAGGATTCTGAGCAGGGCTGTCCAAGGGGCAGGAGAAAGATACCCCTGGTTGGGGGAGTGAGGATATGGAGGGCTGGGGAGGCGCTCGCCAAGAGTTCAAATGCGGTCCCCACCACTGCCACATGGCCTACCAAGCCCCCATCATCCTCCCCCAGGTTACTGCTATGGCCTCCTCTCTGGGCTCCCTGCCTCCACCCTTGTGCCCCTATAATCTCCTGGCCTCACAGCAGCCAGAGCGGCCCCTGAAGACCTAAGTCAGATCATGTCGGTCCCCTCCTCAGAGCCTCAGGTGATCAACCTCACTTAGTCAAAGCTAAGTGCTTACAGGAGCCTAAGAGGTCTCCCCACTCTCTGGCCTCCTTTACCTCTTAGCCTCCCATTCCCACAGGAACTCTCCACCCTCTCATTGACCTACAGTCTCACCACCCTTCATGGGCCTTGAACACTCCAGATGCGCTCCTGCTCCAGGCCCTCGGCACCAGCTGTTCCTTCCGCAGGAAGCACCCTTTTCCTAGACTTCTGCACGGCTTTCTCCTTTACCCACTTCCAGCCTTTGGTCAAACGTCACCCTCTCAAGGAGGCCTTCCCTGGCCAGGCCACCATCTTTACAATGACACTCTGTCCTCCTTGAGCCAGCAGTCCTGTCTCTGGTAAACTGAGTTGTTTCCCTACTTTGTGTCAGTTGCAGAGAAAGAACACCCAGTTGGTTTAAAAGGCAAGCAGGATTGGCCAGGGGTGGTGTCTGACGCCTGTAACCGGAACACTTTGGGAGGCTGAGGTGGGAGGATCACTTGAGGTCAGGGGTTCGAGACCAGTCTGACCAACATGATGAAACCCTGTCTCTACTAAAAATACAAAATTAGCCACGTGTGGTGGCGCATACCTGTAATCCCAGCTACTTGGGAGGCTGAGGCAGGAGAATCGCTTGAACCCAGGAGGCCAAGCTTGCAGTGGGCCGAGATGGCACCACTGCACTCCAGCCTGGGCGACAAGAGCGAAACTCCATCTAGAAAAAAAAAAAAAAAAAAGACAAGCAGGATTTATTGGCTGGCCAGAGGAGGAGTGAGCTCTTGCTCCCAAGACACCTCCTCCCCGCCAAGCTGTGGGAAGCTGGGGAACTTTAAGGAGTTAGATATGGGGGAGGGGGGCAGTTGCAAGTATGTGCAGGGAATAACTTTAGATTTGCAGGCACGAGTCATAAACATGTCTCTTCATAAGACACATGTTCAGAAAATGGCAGTGCTTTTCTTCTGTGGGTGGGGATTTAGTATTATAATGATATGCTAATGATCTAAAGGAGTCACTAGTTCTGGTTTGTTCCAGTTTCCAGCAGGCCTTCTCATCCTCCGATAATTGGTGAAGGGTCCTGAAGTTCCCAGGGCATCTGCAGTCCTTGTAAGCTAGCTAGAGCTAAAGAGACTGAAAGAAACTATTGAGACAATATCCAGCTTTTTCAGCCATCTACTGCTTAAGAAAATAATGAGCTCTTTCACGTGTTTTGTTCCCTCTGCTATGTTTCTCCAGGACTGCCCTGGTAACAATTCCTGCTCCCTCATCCTGCATCACAATGTTTCATCATAGTCATCGTCTGCCAAGATACTCTGCAGTTTTACTTTCTATGGTATTTACAATCTGCCTGCCCATCACCAGACTATGCTATGGAAGGGCAGGGACCTTTTGTCATTTTATTTTCCCCAAGGGAGGCACTCAATCAATACCTGTTGAATACAGAATGGACTCCTACACTGGGGGCTTCCTTCCCGCCTGCCTCCTGGAGTTATGCCTGGGAAGGAAACCACATGTTCACCGTCAGATGGTGTGTGGGATCTGAGAGTAGAGGGGCGTGGAGCAGCTTTCCCTGCTGGAGTCCCAGGAAGAAAGGGACGCTGAGGTGTCCAGGGGCTGTGGCTGGCTGCAGGTGGCCACACAGGGTTTTCTGCACCTGGTGTGGCATAGAAGAGGCCCAATGAGGCTGTCTCGAAGCAGGCCTGCAGGGAGATCAAGCCCAATTCCCTGCATGACTTGGTGGCTGAGGGGAAGGCAGGGGATGCTTCTACAGATGCCAAGATGGTGAACGGGCCCAGGAGTGAGACACACCCTGGGGTAGGATCCGGATGTGTCAGGATCACAAGAAAAGACAGCAAGCCACATCTCATGGACTTCTGAACTGAGATTTGTGCCTGCGACATGGGGGGCTCTTCCATCCCCTCCAGGACTCAGCCTCAGGACAGCGGGGGCACGAGCAATGCTTTTCACATGCTTTCTCCAAAAAGTGGAGAAGAGTAGACCACACTGGGCTCAGGGGTTTTAACCAAAACTGATGCCCTCAAGCACCATAGTAGTCAAGTTTATGGATCAGCTTGGCTGGGCCATGGTGCCCAATATTTGGTCAAACATTGTTCTGGGTGTTTCTGAGGGTACTTTTTAGATGAGATTAACATTTACATCGGTGGACTTCTGGTAAAGCAGATTGCCCTCCAGAATGTGGGTGGGCCTCATCCCATCAGTCGGAAGCCTGAGTAGGATAAAGAATGACTTGCTCCCCTGAGCAAGAACGAATTCTGCTAGCGGACCCAGAGAGCAGCTCTTCCCTGAGTCTCCAGCCTGGCGGCCCACCCGTCAGATTTTGGACTTGCCAAGCCTCCACAATTGTTTGATTCAGTCCTTAAAATAAATCTCTCTCTCTCTCTCTCTGTCTCTCTCTACACACACACACACACACACACACATACACACACACACACACGGTATTTATGTACTGTGGATACTAAAGTATCTATAATACTATGTTGATATGTATATAGATACATATACATAGTATCTATATATGTGTGTATGTGTATATACACATGCACACACATATATGTATATATTGGTTCTATTTCTCTGGAGAGCCCTGATGAAAACCAGCACTGAGTTATATTTTATCTCTAATACTATGAACCGTTGATGTTTCGTTTCATAAGTTATTCGTATTTGTCTTAATATAGATATATGTTCAGTGTCCTGTCAGTTAAGTTACTCAGCACGTCCCTCCCCAGTTCCCCAACCGAGTACAAGGCTGTTTGGTAGGAGATGCTCTCCGCGATCACCCCACCTCAGCCCTTATCGAGGTCTTCTGCAGTCTCCTCCTGTGTCTCAGGCCACTCTTCCTCAGTCTTCTCAGCAGAATCTTCTTTCTCTGCCTATTCCTTAGGATTTAGATTTCTCAATATTTTATCCCTCTGCATTTAGTCCATTTGTCAGGCATTAAGGCCCGTCATGATTCGGCCCTGATGTGCTTCTCCAGCCTCACTTCTAAGCAATCCCCTGAGCACGTGTCCTTAGCTAAATGCGCTCACACAGTCAGATAACCACAAATTCTTTCTGAGCACCTGCTATGAGACAAGTCTCGACCCATTTTCCCTTTCCAGAAGACACTGTGTAGTTTCCTGCCCCCATGCCCCATTTTCACCCTGCTGTTCCCTTTCCAGGCTTCACTTTCTCCCCACTCCCTACTTCACTTGGAAAATTCCCATCCACCCTTCAAAGCTCAGCTCAGATGACCCACCTGAACTTCTGTTCTTGGCAGTGTGGTCAACCAGATACCCTAAACTCTCCCCATGCAAACAACCTCAATGCTGGATAAAGTTCTTTTTCATCTTTTTAAAGGCATCAGTGAACTGGCACAAAATTGTGAAATCCTAAGAGGCCAAAAACAAAGAGATAGAAGGATTCCTAGGCAGTGAAAAGCACCCAAACTAGCATATTTCCCCCAAAGTTTCACAAAACCCCAGAGACATTCATAGGAGATAAATCCTAGAGCCAACCATGGTGATGGGCCTAATAGAAGAGTCCAGCATAAAATGAGAACCCCAAAGGACTACACCCTTTGTGAATGACTGAATAATAAATAAACATGCTGTAAAGAGAGGAGCAGCAAGAAAACATGTCTGTCTCAAATTCAGTGCCAGGTGAACAGAGGAAATACTGCGTAAAAAAAAAAAAATTGTAACTATTTCATGTGGATTTGGAGTCAAATTTATGACATGCGTGACCAAAACTTCAAATAGAACATTTAATAAAAAGTGATTCTGTACTGGGCGTGATGGCTCATGCCTGTAATCCTGGCACTTTGGGAGGCCGAGGCGGGAGGATCACAAGGTCAGGAGATTGAGACCATCCCGGCCAACATGGTGAAACCCCATCTCTACTAAAAATACAAAAATTAGCCAGGAGTGGTGGCACGGGCCTGTAATCACAGCTACTCGGGAGGCTGAAGCAGGAGAATGGCTTGAACCCAGGAGGCAGTGAGCCGAGATCTCACCACTGCACTCCAGCCTAGAGACAGAGTGAGACTCCATCTCAAAGGAAAAAAAAAAAAAGTGATTCTGAGTTGCTAGTGGTCCCAGGTGATGAGCAGCAACAAATACAAGTTGAAAGAATGCAACCTCTAAGGAGCATGAGTTCACAGAACACACAAGAAAACAAAGCACCATGAGTGAGAGCCCACAGAAACTGCAGACAACAAAATCAGACCCATGATGGCCCCAGATGTTGGACTTATTAGCCATAAGCTATAAAAGAGCTATATCTAATATATATAATGCAATAAAAGAGAAGATTGAAAATATAAGCAAGGAATAAGAGACTATAGAAAAATGACTAAGCAAATTTTAGAAAGAAGGAAAATGGCAGTCCAGAAACAGTTGAAGAGAATATTAGTGAACTGAAAGATACTGCTGAAGAATGTGGCACAGAAAAATAATGAGATAAAAATATGAAAGAAAGACTAAGAGACGTGGGGAATAAGTGAAAAAGCTGAATCAATAATCCCATCAGGGTTCTGAAGGGGATAATAGGGACAAAGGAAATGAAGAAATACTTGAAGAAAATTATCCAGACTTGTTGAAAGACAACAATTTTCATCCCAAAAACATTAAATGAGATAAATTTAAAAAGAGAGCCATGCTGAAACACATATAGTAAAACTGCAGAGTACCAAAAGAAAGAGAGAAAGAAAATATTAAAAACAGCCAGAGGAAAAAAAATACAGATGTCTATAAAACAAGGATGGCTGACTTCTCAACAGCAACAATGGAAGCTAGAAAAACACAGTGAAATACTATTTTCATTGTGCTGAGAAAAAATTAACTGTTAACATAGAAGTCTAGCAAACCTATCTTTTAAGAAGGATAGCAAAATAAAGACATTTTCAGACAAACAGAGACTGTCACCAGCAGGAAGTAAATTCTAAAACATGCCTTTTTCAGGCAAAAAGAAGCTTACCCTCAGGAGAGGTAAACTCTAAAGGAAGTTGGTTAAGTAGAAGGAAAATAAGTTCCAATATAAGGACTGACAGACAAACTGGATTGATGAAGAAATATGTAATAACCATATGGGGATTTAGCTACCATTAAATGTAAGAAATAATGATAATAATGTCTAATTTGGGAGGTTAAAAATAAACAAGAAAGAATTAAAATATGAGATTAAAAACCCAAGTAGCCTGGGAGAAGGTGATCAGCACATTCTAGAGGACTCTTGTATTGTTTGGGAAAAGTATACAAATACTGGTGAATGTTAAACCTTGTTAAATTAAGTAGGCATCTTAAACAGCTAGGTTAACCACTTGGAGAATAGATAGGTCTATTCCCTTATTATCCTATAGACTGAAGGCCTGACCAGCATAAAGTACGTTCCACAAACATCAAAGGATTTGTACACAGTCTCAGATCACAAAACAATTAAGTTGGAAATGAATTTAAACAGCAAAAAAATGCTTATGTGGTTAGAAATTACAACATATTCCTCAACACTTCAAAATAAAAATAGAAATAATAATGGAAATGTTTAAACATACAGAAAAACAATAATGATGCTACAAAACATTAAAACATGTTGGATGTAGTAAAAGCTGTATTTAGAAGATTACAGCCTTAAATGCTCACACTAGAAAAGAAAAGCACTCAAATTCAATGAGCTAAGTGTCTAGATTAAGAAGTAGAAAGAGAAGAACAGAACAAACCTAAAGAAATTTAAGAAAAGACAGCCTGGTGTGGTGGCTCATGCCTGTAATCCAAGCACTTTGGGAAGCCAAGGTAGGAGGATCGTTTGGGACCAGGAGTTCAAGACCAGCTCGGGCAACATAACAAGACTCCATCTTGACAGAAAATTTACAAATTAGCCAGGTGTGGTGGCATGCACCTGTAGTCCCCGCTACTCAAGAAGCAGAGGCAGAAGGATTACTTGACCCAAGGAGTTCGAGGATGCAGTGAGCTATGATCACATCACTGCACTCCAGCCTCGGTGACAGAGTGACACCCTGTCTCTTAAAAAAAAGGTATTTAGGAAGAGAAATTTGAAAGAAATAAATTATTAACAAAAATAGAAGTGAAAGCAAACACATAAAACAATTATGTGCCAAGCACAATGCTGATATGTATTAACTCTGTTCATCTTTACAAGTATATGGAATGCATACTGTTACTGTTCCTATTTTTATAGATGGGGAAACTAAGGCATAGAGAAGGTAAAGCAAACATATGATAGACAAGATCAACAATGCCAAAAGCTGGTTCTTGGAAAAGACTAAATAAAGAGAAGGTCCACACATGACTGAAATGAGAAAAGAAAAACATAAACAGCAAGAGAAAGCACAAAGAAACAGCATTAATAAAGGGAAAGAGACCATATCATAGAAGCTACAGAGATTAAATAAATAAATAGAAACACATCCAGAACAACTTTATAACAGTACATTTGAAAGCACATGACACTGACTCATTCCTATAAAAATACGACTTACGCATACTGACTCAAAAAGGCATTTTAAAAGTTGTGCAATCATGTAACCATTTAAAAAGCTGGATTAGGAATAGAAACCGTCCCACAAAGACACTGGGCCCAGATGATTCTATAACATGCTTTCTAAACACACCAGATAGAAATAAATCTAATATTTCAAATACACTTGTAGTTTATGAGGTTAAGAAAACCTTGACACCAAAGTCAGGCAAGAACAATATGAGAGTGGGAAATTACAGGCCAAGTTTACTCAAGAACACAAGTATGAAAGTCCTGAACCTAATATTAGCATAAGAAATGCAGCAATGTAAGTGTATCATGACCAAGCTGGTATTATCCCAGGAATGTAAGGTTGGTTTAATATCAGAAAATTAATGTAGATCATATTAACAGATTAAAAGAGAAAAAACATATGAATATTTTAATAGCTGCAAATAAAATTCAATATATTTTCATGAGCAAATTCCTAACTAAGAATTAAACAGGACTTGCTTAGCTAGATAAACAGCATCTATGAAAACTTACCTACATCGTACATTATGACACAAAGCTCAAAGCTTTCCATTTGAAATCAGCAACAACACTGATCACTCCTAGTATCACTCCTAGAAAAGTTAGAAATAAAAAAATTGAAGGTATACGGAACAAAAAAAACAAACCTGTCACTATTTGCAGATGTGGTTGTCTATGTGGAAATTCTGAAATAATCTACAGATAAGTAAACAATTAATAAAGAAGTTTAACACGTTTACTGGATACAAAATCAATATATATGTTGAATTACATTTCCATGCATCAGTAAATGAAAAAAACACCATATACAACAGAAAAAAAAAAGCAAGCATAAAATACCTAGCAATGACTCCAATAAAAGTTACAGAAGCCGTTTCCAGAGAAAATGAATACTACATACACAACCTGTTTATCTCAGACCTTGGCATGTTGTAGCCCCTGGATTGTGCATCCTTCTTTTTTCACTCCCTTACAGTTCAGGCATTTGTTATTGTCAATCCGAAGTGGAAAAACACTACCAATATGTCACAACAATTTCTGTTTATCAGGTGTCATTGACATGTTACTTTCAAAAGAAAGCTTAACATTTGCTTCATACTTTTGAGTTTTGCAAACGCTATCTCCTTCACTGTCTTTCATAATAGCCAACACGGTCCAGGGGCTGTGGCTCACACCTGTAATCCCAGCACTTTGGGAGGCCAAGGCTAGAGGACTGCTTGAGCCCAGGAGTTCGAGATCAACCTGGGCAATATAGTAAGACATCCAACTCTTAAAAAATATATTTGTTTAATTGCTAACAGGTGGGCATTTGAGGAAACTGAGACTCAGAAAGATGAAATGATTTGCCAAGAGATAAACTACGCAGGCAGGATCTGAACCCAGGTCTGTCTTGTTCCAAAACCGAGTTGTTTCCACCACACCTCATGCCCCTTGAACTGGGGCTCATTTGTTGATTAATTTCCACGTATTCATTAACACTGTGATCGAAGCTGGGGTACAATAATGAACAAGGTGGATGTGAACTCACTTCCCTAGAGCCTAGAGTCCATTGAAGGAAATAAGTCATTAAATAATTGCCATAGAGCTAGATGATGCTGTGCTGTGGGGACTCAGAGCAGGAGAGCAGGAAGACTTCCTGGAGGAAGGGGTATTTACTTCTAAACTGGAAAAGGAGCATGAGTCATCCTGGTGAAGAATTGGGGTGAGGGTGAGGTAGAAAAGTGCAGGAAATGTTTTTCAAGCTGGAAGAACAGCATGTGCAAAGGCTGGGAGGAGGGAATGGCCTGGGTGTGGAGTGGAAGGAAGTCTGGTGTGGCTGGAGCCTAGGCTCTGGTCAGTGAGGGATGACAGGCAAGGGACAATCCAAGCAGTGCCCAGCATGGCAGGCTAAGGAGTTTGGGTTTTATCCTAAGGAAAATGAGGAGCCACTGAAAAGCTTTTAAGAGAGAGTGTCGTGTTTTATTTGGGTTTTAGAGGACAGAGTGAACCGAGTATAGAAAGATACTGAAGTCAGTACTGGGTCAGAGGAGACCCTCATACCCAGTTGTCCTGCTTTCTGCCCATATAGAGCACTCAGGACCTCATGAGCCCACTCCCAGTATCTGTCAGGACCTCAGACCACAGCAACAGACCCCAGTTCAGCAGCTGAGGCCTTTAGAATGGGGATGATTGGCCCCAGTGCCGACCAAGATGCTTGGGTGTAAAAGAAAAGTCTTCCAGAATCAGATATTAGTGCTCCAGGATTTTCTCTCTACCCATCTTTCATCTTTGTGCCTGGTTCTTTTTGCAAAGTGGCCTCAGTTTCTCCCACTGCACCTGGGCATGCCCCATGAGGCCAGGGCAGGTGTCTTCCATCAACTCCAGCGGAAAATCCCACAGGAGGCTTCGATTGGCCCATCCTGAGCCAGTTACTGTGGCTTAAGGATGCAGGACTCTGATTGGCCAGACCTGGGTCACAAGCCCACCCCTGTGATCCAGGTGGGCTAGGGTAGGGTTGAAAAGCTGTAATTGACAGAACAAACATGGAAAGACCATTACCAGATGAAGGAGGAGGCTTGGTAAACAGGGTAAAAATGAACAACAAATAGCCAGCAAACACATAAAGAAAAACCAAACAGATGTTCTAGGTATAAGCACTCACTTGTCCTTTAGGACACCACTGTTATCACCTATAACAGGAACTTTCTTGGACCACTCCTCCAAGACACTGTCAGAACTCCCCTTATGCATCCCCCTAGAATTCTGCACTTACCTTTGTCACAGCCCTTGTCAGCCGGTACAAGCGTGTCTCCCACACTGAACTGCAACTGCTGAGAGCAGAGGTCTTTCTGAGCCACCATCCTAGCATAAAGGAGGTGCTAGCAATGGTTGGTAGTTAAACAACTTAATGCACATCTTCCCCCAAATTTTCCCAGGGCTAGCTAGTAGAAATGGGCTGAGAAACTACCAAAACTGCCAGTCAACCTGGATCAGTCAATCCAACCACCAGTCAGTACAAGAGGGAAGAGGGAGGGAGCCAAATGGTGTGTGGGGCTGGCCCAATAGATGTCCCACAGGGTTGTTCTGACAATTCTTTCCAAAGAGCCACACAACCAAGAAATCTTACCCAGAGTTGGCAGTGTCACCAAGAGCTGTCCATGAACATGGACACGGAGAGTGGACCATTAAGCAAAGGCCAGATCCTCAGCCATGTCACCTCATGCTGCCTGCAGCAAACAGCAACCTGGAACTCAAAACCCAGATCTTCCCCAGTCTCCTCCTGTTGATGACAGTGACAGCACATCTAGAGCAGCCACTGCTATTACACTGGCTGCAGCAGTGAGGCACAGCTGGGACCACATACTCCATGGTGCCAGCAGGGGCTAGGGACAAGAGGGAGCCTCACCCCTTCCAAGTTGGTGGGCCAGGAGCTCCCCAGATACAGCCACAGCAGCCCTAGTTGTGGCTGCAGACCCATTGTCTCCTGCTCCATGGAGCAGGCAGGAGTCCCGCATCCCAACCCAAACTGGGCACAGCTGCAGCCACCCAAGTCGCAGCTGTGGACCCAGGCATCCCTGCACTCTTGGGGGCCCAGGAAGGCAGCTCCTGTCCTTGCAGAGTTGGAAATGCCTGCTCCCACTGCCTGGCTTCCCCATGCTGTCAGCGCCCATTCCAATCTTGGAGCAAAGTCAGCACTGAGCCTGGGCGCTGTCACAGCCCAGCTGGGTGTGCATGCATGTGCTTGGGGCAGTGCTGACATGCCAGTCCCCTGACGCCTTGGCTCTCTCTGGACTTTGGGCACTGATGAGCATAGGAGGGAAGCCAATGGGGGTGGGGGTGCTGAGAGCAGTTCAGGGTTGGTCTGCAGGTGCCTCCTTGGCACCTACAGCCTAGGTGCCATTAGCAACAGCAGGAGGCAGACAGGTTCCTGGACAGAAGGTAGCAGGTTCCTGATGAGGCCCCACCTTCAAGTCAGGGAGAGCCTGAAGGCTGGGGGCCAGGCTGCCAGTCCCATGGACTAGAGTGGGAACTTGTGCCTTTTCTGGGCCTGCCCATGGCCACCCATAGACCAATCAGCACACACTTCCCCACCTCCGAGTCTCGTAAAAGCCCTGGACTCAGCCAGAGCTGAGCAGACACTGAAATAACCAGCTGCAGAGAGGAGCTACCGACTCCAGGGCCTCCTCTCTGCTGAGAGCTGCAGAGAATGACAGGACGACCTGCCTGCAGAAAGGAGCTACCCACTCCAGGGCCTCCTCTGAGCTATTCTGTCAATCAATAAAGCCCCTCTTCACCTTGCTCACCCTCCACTTGTCCATGCATCTCTTTCATCTTGGACGCAGGACAAGAATTCAGGACCTGCCAAATGGCAGGGCTGAAAGAGCTATAACACAAACAGGGCTGAAACATGTCCCTTGCTCACCATGTTACAAGTGAAGAGAAGGAGAGAAGAGCTGTGGCCCTTCAGGGAACACAGACCTGGGAGCTCCCAAAGCCAGGGCTGTGACTCCCTCTTTGGGGCCCTGCAGTTCCTGGAGTCTCCAAGCCATGGAAGCTGTTTGCTGTGTACCTGGTCCAGCTGCAGACTTGCAGAGAGGTACCTGGAGGTGCCTGCCCCACTGCAGCAGCCAACATGCCCGACTGTGCACAGTGGCCAGACCCCACACTTGCTCACTCACACACCCCTCGCTGCTGCATGCCTTGCTCACCATTGGCAATCATGGAACCCAGGCTGGGAGCATGAGCCAAGCCCAGCCTGCTAGGCCAAGTGGGCAGAACAAGCCCAGTGGGCCCAAGCAAAACTTGGGCAGAGGAGCCACCAGCCCCAGAGGTTTCCAGCCAGAAAAGCAACACCCCAAGGATCCTGCAACACTGTGGACAGGTCAGACAAGACCTGGCCTGGAAAACCCTTCAACTCAGCCATTCCACTTCTGAGAATCGACACCAGAGAAAAATTCCAATATGAATGCAATGAAACATGCATGGGGTACTTATTGCAGTACTTTTTACAGAGAGGGAAAAAATGAAAGGAACCTAAATATTTAACAATGGGAAAATCATTTTTTAAAAGATGACACGTCGATGCCATGGAACATGATACATGGCCTCATTAAGAAAAATCGGGTAGTTCTTGGCCAGGCACAGTGGCTCACGCCTGTAGTCCCAACACTTTGGGAGGCTGAGCCAGGTGGATCACCTGAGGTCAGGAGTTTGAGACTAGCCTGGACAACATGGCGAAACCTCGTCTCTACTAAAAGTACAAAAATTAGCCAGGTATGGTGGTCAGTGCCTGTAATCCCAACTACTCAGGAGACTGAGGCAGGAGAATCATTTGAACCCAGGAGGCAGAGATTGCAGTGAGCTGAGACTGCCCCACTGCACTCCAGCCTGGGCGATGAGAACAAGACTCCAACTGGAAAAAGAAGGAGAAGAAGAAGGAGGAGCAGGAGGAGGAAGAGGAGGAGGAGGAGGAGAGGAAGAGGAAGAGGAGGAGGAAGAGTAAGAGAAGGAGGAGGAAGAAGAATGGAGTAGTTCTATATGTACTGACATGGAAATATGTCTAGGATATTACTAATGTTAAAAAAAGGCAGATGCACAAAAATACATATTGCATGATGTTTTCTAAAACACCCATAATAAAAATGCATGCATATGTATGCATATAAATGCATAGGAATTGGGTCTATAAGGATTATATGCCACCCTGATAACTGTGGCTATTATGGGGAAGGGATTCAAATGTGGAGGAGCGTAGCTCAGGCAACTTTTTATCTAAATTGTTTGACTATATGACAAAGAGAATATATGCATCTAGCACTTGCATAGTCAAAATTAGGATTTGAAAAAAAAGTCAGGGGATTATGTGTATTGCAGCATTGCCAGTAATAGCAGAAAACTCAAAAACAACCTAAACATCCACTGGGAAGGAACCAGCTAAATAAATGCTGGTGCCTCTGACAAAAGATTACGAGGCAGCCACTGAATAAATGGGACAGATCCAAATAGGAAAATACTCTCAAATGAAAAAGCAAGCTGCAAATGATGCTTAGGGTATGATCTCATGTTTGTGAAGGAAAGACAAGTTATCATATACTTAGGGGAAAACAACAGATGCCAAACCACTGTGGAGGCAGAGGCGGGTTGGATATACCCTTGAAGACACACAGAGCTGGATTCAGTCCCTTCTCTGAAACCAGCTGAGTGGCCTTGGGGGGTCACTGTAATATTCTGAGCCTCCATTACCTGTCCTTTAAAACAGGACCATGGCAGAATCGACCTTGTAGTGCTGATGACAAGACTGAAGCATGTAGTGAATCTGCAGGGGTCTACCCATGGGCATGATTCAGCAAGCTCACTGTAATTAATATCTGCAGTATCTCATCCAGGAGGTGGGTTTCAGGCTTGGGGAACAAAACACTTAAAATCCTTACACCCTTCTACGTTGCTTGAATTTTAACAGTGAGCTTGCATCACTTTCGTATTTTAAAAAACTAACAAAAACTAAAAAGAGAACCCAGCCCAGCAACTGCCTGTGATTAGTCCATTCCCCAGGGTTCTCCACCCCAGTGCCATCCTCACACAAAGCCCCCAGGCCTGCCATGCCAGCCATCCTCAACTACAACCTATGAGTGCGTGCGCCTGGCCACCGCCAGCTCTCACCTCGAGAAAATTGCTTCCAAGACTGTGATTATGGAGAAGCACAGATAAAATAAGCTGGGCCCTCAGGGAACAATGATCCCTCCCTGCTGTGGGCTTGGGACCAGGGGGACAGCCAAGAGGTGGGCGACAAGTGTTCTCCTGTCACCTGCCTGCACCCTGTGATTCAACATCACTTTGACATTTCTCCAGCTGAGTGGCAGTTACGGCTCCAGCCCCATGAAATCAAGTGGATAAAAGCTGGAGCAAAGGGCATGGAGACCTTGACTCCCTGTCATTTTGCCACCAACTGTGCCAGAGACAAGCTGGCACACAAAGCCACTGAAGTCAATAAGGAAATGGATCGGCGCTGAAGGGAAAAAGAGAGACTGAGAATCCCGTGAAATTGCTCCTTCCTTGAGAGTCTGCTGCTATCTCTGGTGGAAGGGGGATCGGGGAGGATCCATCCAACTGCACAGAGAAGACCCCAGACTGCTGGCAGTGGAGTCTGGGGGCTACAGTCCCATGCACTGAGCACCTACTATGTTCCAGGCCAGGGCAGGCGCAGGGATGCCGCAGTGAACAAGACAGGTGAGGCCCCTGCCCCCATGGCCGATCATCATTATCATCCTAAATAATATCATTCCTTGGTTGTCTACTACATGCCCAGCTCTCCCGCTCTGTGCTAAGTGGTCCACATGCTTTTCTTTTTCCTAATTCTTGAAAACAGCCTCTGAAGTAGCATTTTATAGAAAAGAAACAGACTCAGAGAACTTTAGCATGCTGCCCGCAATGAAACTCTTTTCTTTTCTTTCTCTCTTTCTTTCTTTTTTCTTTTTTCTTTTTTTTTTTTTTTTTTTTTCTTTTGAGACAGGGACTCCCTTTGTCGCCCAGGCTAGAGTGCAGTGGCTCGATCATAGCTCACTGCAGCCTCAAACTCCTGAGCTCCAGGGATCCTCCCACCTCAGCATCCAAGTAGATGGGGCTACAGGTGCACACTACCACACCCGGCCAATGTTTCTTTCTTTTTGTAGAGACTGGGTCTCACTTTGTTGCCCAGGCTGGTTGAAACCCAGACTCTCTCTGTTTCCAGAGCCTCCACCCACTGCACTGCAAGGTTTGGCACCTCTCCTTTTCTGGAACTGCTCTGTGGGCCCAGGAAGAGGAGTTCCAGTCTTAAGTGAGTGCTGTGTAAACCTTGTACAATTTGCTATATAGCCCCTGCCCTGGGTACATACTTGAACAAGTGTCAGGGCAAAGGTAAAGGATCTTGCACTTATTCATTCATCCACTGCACACTACTTGGCACCATGCTAAGCCTGGGGACCAGCAGGGGACAACCAGACAAGGTCCCTTCTGGAGAATGCAAGCGCTTTGGGGAAAAAGCCATTATCTCCAAGCAGCCAAGACAAATCCAAGGGGGTCAATGCTATCGTGCAGCCCCTCTCAGCTCCACTAGACTAGCCAATCACAGAGACCTTCATCACCACCCTTCCTGGGAGTGCAGAGGATTCCCAGGGGGGATCAGGGACAAAAGCCACCTCCATCCCTACTGGTACAGGCCCTACTGACTCTTTCTTTACAAAGTGACAACTTCCCAACATTTCACCTTTAGAAAGTTCTAGGTCTTCAGTACCCATATGTAGAATAATACTCTTTAAGGTTGATTTGTTGTTTCTGTAGTTTCCTATAGTTTTTTTTTGTTTGTTCGTTTGTTTTGTTTTGTTTTTTCCAACCACCTGCCCTGACATCATGTCCACATGACCTGAATTCAAGGCAGTAGCTCTTTCCCTCCCATCTCCTCTCCATCCACCCACAGGTGACTGGCTGCTCACTTAATCCCCCTGGAGCCCACACAGTAAGCCTGGCACTCCACCCAAGACTGTGCTGGGCCCTGGACAGCCAAGGGTCTGAGCCCCTCAGCTCTGCATCCTTGGAGAACAAACACCACCACAGGGACCCACAGCTTCTGACCACCCCCCTTCATCTCTCACGTCCTGCCTGGAGGACATGAGCTCTGTCGCATCAGGCAAGCCCCTTCCTCAATCTGGACCTCAGTTTCCCCATCCGTTGAGTGAGGTCCAGACAGAGGAGCCAGCCAAACACCAACACCTTTCATTACCCATTGTAATGAAAGCTCAACTCCCTGACTCACCATGGGCCCCACTTGAACAGTGCATCCTCCATCTGTGTTCCCAGCACAAAGCCTGGCACACAGCAGGGCAGCATGGCACATGGTTCTGAGGATAAACCTGGAGTCAGATAGGCTGGGCTCAAGTCCTGGCTTTGCTACCCATGTGGTCTGGCGCTTTGCTTCTAAGGGTCTCAGATCCCTCATCTGTAACAAGGTGACAGCACTGTCACCTCTGCCAGGGGCTGTTGTGGGGATCAAATGCGACAGCGGGTGAGAGGCTGTCAGCACAGGGCCCACACACACTGGGTGCTCAATTAATGTTAACCGCTGTTAATAATATTAATAACTACTTTAATAAAATATAACTTCCTACTCCCCCGACGGTGGGCGCCGCCCGGGGCCAGCAGCCTCTTGGCTGGGAAAGAGACAGACAGGGCCCCCTCCCCCGGGAACTGTCTTTCCAGTAGGAACAACGACGACCCTCGAGGAACTTGACAAATGAATTAAACCAGCACCAGCGTGATGAGGAAAGCGAAGAAGGAAAGAGGGAGCTGTGAGGAGAGCGAGACTCCTCCGGGAAAGGTCCTTCTGCTCCAGGTGAGAGCGGAGCGAGATGGCACCGCGCAGCGACAGGCAGGGCCGCGTCCCCTCTGGGTCCTGGCGTAGCGACGCCCCCTGCCCCCTCCGGGCGCCCGCCTGCAGCCCCGACACCCCCTCGGCCCTGGGCTTCCAGTCCCTGACAGTCCCTTCCCCGGGCACAGCCCCCCGACGCCCGCCTCTGGACCCTGGGAGGGCGCCGGGCACCTGCACGTGATGTGTAGCCACGCCCCCGCCACAGCTGATTGGACCGAGGTGGACACCTGAACCCAGGCAGACCAATCAACTCTAGGATTGGCCCGAGACCCGGACCGCACCCAGTCCACCCGCTGGATCTGAGCTAGGGAAAGCGGGAGGCTGAGGGCAGGAGGCAGAAGGCAGGCCCTGAGCTAGGACCCGAGAGGAAGAAAGGGCGGTCCCCTCCCTCAGGTCCTGCTGCCCTCCCTACCTCACCTCTCCCGGGAGTCAGGTCCCAGCTGTGACTTAAGCCAGCCCCAGTAGGTTTCAGTCCCTCCCAGCAGAGCGCCCCATTCGCTTCCCCTGTTCCCCGCAAGCAAACCAGTGTCATCCCCTCCCCAGCTCCCCTGCACCCCTCTGGGCCCCTGCCCTGTCTTCTCTGGGGCCACTACTGGACCCAAGCTTCCCAGGGACCGGGCTCCTGGTGTTCTAGAGGAATGAGTGAATGAATAACAAAGCCTCGGAGGCCCCCACAACAATAGAAAGATCCAGGGCCGAGGGGCAAGCAGAGCTGAGCTTTGGGTCCTCCTCTGCTCCTCTCGACCTCCCTGAGCCCCCACCTCCTCACCTGCAGTGGGGTGTTCACCCAGTCAGCGCCAGCTGCGTGAGTGCTATGCCTTACGCATTTTATAAATTTCTTTTCGGTAAGAGATTGCAGACCTAGGCTCAGCTTCCTCCTCCCTGAATATCTTGAAATGCACCCCGGCCAGGAGCCATAGGTGCTGGGGCAGCCAGGAGACAGGGGTCCTTCCCAGCTCAGGCTGAGGAGGGAGTGGAGGCCCAGCAGGGGCGAAGCCACTAAGGCCAGTCTCGGTTAGCCATGAATGTGGGCCTCGTTCCTCAGGGGAGAGGAACTGAAGTCAAGAAACCCTAGGCCCTGCACTTCCCCCACCCGCACTGTCAAGAGGAGGTGGAGATAGACGCTGGGGCAGCTGTCAGCAGGAGGGACCCTCCGGGATCCCCCACGGCTCCTAGGCAGGGATGGAAAGCAGGGGCCGGGGCGCGGCTGAGAGAGAGGAGCTATCACGCCTCCTGCCCTCCTCCGTTTCGCAGCTCTCTGCTTGCACTGGAACCTCCCAGGGTACAACTCTAGGCAAGGAGGGAGAAGGGGAAAAAAAAAAGGAATGAGAGAGGGGAGGCTGTGGGACTTCCTTGGAGGGGCTGAAGCAGATAGTAGGGAAAGGGGAGCCAGGAATCTAGTGCAGAGACAGCACAACCCTTTAATTTAGTGAGGCTTTTTCTAGCAGCTCATCAACTTGAGAAGAGGCTGTTTAACTGCTATTTTTGTAAATCCTGTGTGTCCAAATCTGGCCTTTTCCAGTGCTCTGATTTCAACCCCCACATCATGTACTACCTCCCCTCTGACTCCCAATCCAAGTTGGAAGGGCTTATTTTTTTTTCTCCCTCTTTCTTTCTTGGGCAGGTCCACAGGCTGGGTCTGGGGGCTTCCAGGGAAGGGGAGGAAACACTGGGACCCCTCCTCAGCCTCCTTTGCCTGTTTCTTTCATCACCATGTCCTCCAAATGTGGAAATGCCCCGGGACTGGGTCTTCAGATCTCTTCTTTTCTCTCTCTAGCCTTATTGCCTAGATGACCCAAGCCAGTTTCAAGGCTTAAATAGAGACTGAGCATTGAAAACCCCCAAGTGTGTTTCTCCAGCTTGGAGCTCCAGCTGCTTATATCCAACTGCCTGCTCCATGTCTCCTCTCTGAGGTCTAACGGGCTTCTCAAACTCAACATCCAAAACTTAACTCCAGACTCGTTGCTGTCCCCAGCAGTTCCCAAGCCTGATCCTCCCACAGCTGCCCCATCTCCATGAATGGACACTCCATCCGTCTAGTTGCTCAGTCTAAACGTTGGAGTCCTCCTTGACACCTCACTTGCCACACCCACCTTCAATCTGCCAGCAAATCCTGATGGCTTTAACTTCAAAACATGGCCAGAAACTGACCACTTCTCACCACCACAACTGCCCTGGTCCAGCCACCTGCCTCTCTCGCCTGCCCACAGGAGTGCCTTGCTTTGTCCACGCCCACCCTCTGCAGACTCTCCTCGATCCAGCAGCCAGTCACAGTAACCCATCAATCAGAGCGTGTCACTCCTCTGCTCCCAAACCACCAAGATCCACATCCTCATCACACTCAGGGTCAACCCAAAAGTCCTAATCGCAGACCACAAGGCTCTACAGTGTCCATCCTCCTGTCACCCCCTCTCCTCCATCTGGGTTTCTGGCAGAAGAATCGAGTGAATACAAGGGAAAGAGAACAAGGAGGAAGAAATAGAGCAAGAGTCTGATAGATCAGCCTGACTAAGTAGATGAGAGTGAGAGAGAAAGACAAAGAGAGAGACATAGGGAGCCACTCAACCCCCCACACGGGCCCATGGCCTGACCCTGGTCCTCAGGGCCTTGCACATCGTGAGGTCAACACCCCAGTTTCCTGAGGACAGTACCTTTTGCAAATTCAAAATGAACATGCATTTCCAATGAGCCGGGGACAGTGGTGGGATATACACGCCATGGAGGGCCAAATGAGGCAGCAAGGTAGGGATCTCGGAGCCACTAAATCACAGCTACGGGAAACTCTCCTTGGTGCTCCCAGAGATTTGGGAGCGGGGGAATCACTGTGAGTTGAGCAGCTACTATATGCTTCCTGCCAAGCATAGCTTAATGGGGTGTGAAGAGGACTGAAGGAGTGTGTGAAGGGCTGTTGGTATCTGGTAAGTGCTTGGTGAAAGGTGGCTATTTTTATTATCTTAATAACAGCCTCCCGGGGCCAACATCATATTCCTCAAGTCACTGAAGTGGCTCAAAGCAGTGAGTCTGGTCTTTCTGATTCCAGAGGCTGGGCTGTTGACACTGCCTGCCAGCTCGGCCTCAGCCTCCAGTTGCTTCACTGTTATTTTTTAAAATCCTATGTCTCTAAATCTGGCCTTTTCCAGTGCTCAGACTCCAGCCCCCACAGCATGTACCTGCAGGCAACTCTGTGGCCAGGGGAGATCTGGAAAGGAGCACAAAGGACAGAGCGGTTGGATCCACGCAGGCTGACAGCTTTTCACTGGCATCAGTCTGCAGTGGCCAGGAAGGGGCAGAAACAGGCCCGAGCAGCAGTGTAACCAGAGACCCCTTAGCCTGATGGGGCAAGTTTTTTGGGGGGTGGGTTTTGAGACAGAGGTCCAGGCTGGAGTGCAATGGTGCAATCTCTGCAATCACTGCAACCTCTGCATCCCAGATTCAAGCCATTCTCCTGGCTCAGCCTCCCGAGTAGCTGGGATTACAGGCATGCACCACCATGCCCAACTAATTTTTGTATTTTTAGGAGGGATTTTGGCCAAACTGGTCTTGAACTCCTGACCTCAAATGATCTGATGGGTCAAGGCCCTTCTTAACCTAGCCTTCCCCCAGCCCAGGTTGGCCTCCCCGCCAAACCACAGGCAGTTCTTGTTCCCATTGTGCATTGTGTTCTTCTCATGATCCTTTTTCCACCTTATCCACTTGGCAAACCCCTATTGATCCAGCAAAACCCAGATTAGAGGCCTCCTCTTCCAGAAAGCCTCCCTGCCTCCCCCCCATCCCTGTATACTAAATCTTCTCCTCTCTTCTACTTCTAAGGTTTGCAGCATTCAAGTGGCTCTGGGGTCTTGAGGACCCAGCCCCCATGGCATGGACACTGTCATCCTCAACCCTGCTGGGGCACCACCAGTAGGGTACCTCCAGGCACCTCTAGAGGCTTCCTGAGTAGAGATCAGTGACAGCCAGGGGGAGAAGAGCACAGCCTCCACCTGGTGACTGTACCTGGTGGGTTGGTTTGTGAACCCACGTGAGACACCCCAGGGACTCCCAGCTGGGGACTTTGCAAGAAATGGCTGTTCCCTCGGGTGCACCTCGGGTGTAGGAGGACCATAGCGTTGTGCAGACTAGCCTTCCTGTGACATGTTGTATTTCTGTGCACAGGCTGTTGAGATTGCTAGCTACAGCAGACCCCCAGCTGGGTGCACATGTTCCCCTGTGTGCCCCTCCCAAGAGACCCCTGCAGCCCAGAGGCAGGCTCTAACTCAGGAAGAAAGCCTGGTCCATTTTAATTCCTATCACATCTCCAGCCCTGGAACTATCAGAGCCTGCAATGGGCACACAATGGCTGGGCCTGGGGCTATTTGCATGGAAACCCACTGCACCCCACCTGCCCAGATCTGTACCTGGGACCCAGACAGCTCAGCGGCACACTTGATCTTTTTCTTCTGACAAATCGCTGTGGTTTTGCTAAAGCCAAGCAGTGTGGAAAGTACAATGTGTGCAGGTGTCAGAGACACAAAAACCAACCTCGGATTCTGCAGGTTTTATTGGTCTCACCCACGGTCACCCGCTGTCCCCCACCCCCAGGGATGTGTGCAAAGCCCTGGGCTTCAATTTCCAGCCTAATGAACAGCTGTTTTCTCTTTTTTTCTCTTTCTCTCTTCTTTGCTTTGCTTTTCCCTCCTCTTTCTCTCCTTTTTCCCTTGCTGCCTGTAATCTCTGAGAACAGAGAAACACGATCTCAGAATGGTGTTGCCTTCCTCTAATCAGAGCCGAATTCCTTTATCACAGAGCTCAGAGATGGAGATTTTCAAAGGAGACAGAAAGGAAGATACTGACCATAATTAACATTTCTCTGCTTTGCAGAAAACAGGAATTATTCCAAGGTGTGGATTTCTTTTTAAGGGACGTTAGAATGAGAGTTGCTGGGAGGCGACCATGGATGAGTAGATACCCCAGCAGGCAGAACAAGAATTCAGAGGAAAGGAGGAGCGCCAAGCTGAGAGGTGAGAGGGTAAACCTTGAGGCAGGATTGAGGGGGCCCCACAATAAGGGCCAGAGCCAAGCTGGACCTCCTGCCAGGACAACCGGAAGCTCTGGGCCTCAGGGAAAGGGGACCCAAGGCCCTTCCTAGGTTTATCCTCGTTCACTTGAACTTTCGACCCTGCCCACCCCCAATTACACTGCCTTCGTTAAGATGGCCCTGTCTGACCCACATAGAAATCAGGGAAGATTCCCATGTAGCCAGAGTGGAGGGCACTACGGGGGAACAGCGGGAGACCAGGCTGACGCCGTGATTCAGGTGAACTCAGGGGGTTATCAAATGCTGTGCCTAAGAGCTGGGTGTTATTCTGAAGACAGCTGGGAGCCATTAAAGCCTGACAGTTTGGGTGTTGGTTTTGTTTTGGTTTTGTTTGTTTGTTTGTTTGTTTGTTGCATTTTGTTCTGTTGTCTTCTGTGACGTCATGTTCCTTGAACCGGAAGCCATGAGTGGATTTGCCTTTACAGGCAGGCAGGCCAGGTGAGAAACTGCCTCAGTCATTAATGGAGAGGATGGTGGCCTTGTCCCAACCAACATCCGGGTTGGAGCAAAAGAGACAGGTTCCCTTAGGAGGCAGGAGGTGGAATGAATGCGACTTGGAGACCCAGACACAAGGAGGAGGCAAGAGAATCTGCTCATTCATTAGCGGTCACTGGGTACCCACTATGCGCCCGGCCCTATGCTGGGCGTCTCACCTCTGCTCCTCATCAGTGTGCCAGCCACTGAAAATGCTAAGTTTGGGCACCTCCAGTGATGAATCAGGGGTTTAGTGAGGTTGAGGATATGTCCAAAGTCCCCCCTACTGAGCAGCAGGGCCTAAATGATTCAGGGAATGTTTCTAAGAAGGAATCTCAGGCCTCAGTGACAGATGATAGGAGTGAGGTGAAAGAGGGAAGAAGAGAGACATGGCCGCTACCCTCCCCCTCCTCTAATCCCAGCCTTGGGGCCTTCTTATCCGAAGACCCCACCCCCACACATATGATTGACCTCATTCCTAACAGCTGACCCCATCTGTGGTAAGAGCACTGGACACGGAGTCCAGGGGCCCAGGCTGGACCCCACCTCAATGCTTTCCTAGTTGGTCACCTTCAATTCATGTTCCTTCACCTCTGGGAGCTACAGTGTCCTCCTGAGTAATGTGAGGATAACAGTATCTTCTTGCCCACACTGCTGTGAGAATGAAAGGAAATCCACACTTACCAAGTCAACACAGACTGACGCAGGAGGGTCACTCGAGCCCAGGAGGTCGAGGCTGCAGGGAGCTAGGATCGTGCCACTGCCCGCCAGCCTGGGCAACAGGCCAGGCAATGCCCCCATGCGCAGGTGCCAAGTCAGTTCACATGACGCCCTTAGATAATGTTGGATTTTACTAAATTCAGGCCTTCCAAGTTGTGGCACAGAACTGCACTTTCATAAACATTCATTACACGAATTAGTGTGTTAATTAATGGGTTTGAATTCTGTCTCTGACTGTCATGAGCTGTGTGACCCCCAGCTGGGGGCCTGCCCCCAGGACATCTCCGTTCCCTCCTCCGTTCATCTCTGTAAAGCATCGTCATTCGCTCCCTGAGTTCCAAATATAAAACACAGAGAAACAGATGCAGATTCAGACAGACACAAAGCCTGAAGGGCAGAAAGAGAAAGAAGCGCGTCAGGGAGGAGCCAGGTGTCTCGCACTCCATGCGGCGTCAGAGCTAGAAAGGCACAGCCGTAGCTGCTCAGAGCACAGCACCACTAATTAAGCAGGGAACTTTAGGACATGGTGCTGGAGAAGGTTTTCATTCTCTCTCCTCTGAAGGTTGGGAGAAGGTTAGGAGGTGGGGGGTCCTGCAGGAGAATGGAGCCCAGGCCCCTCAGAGGTGGAGATGAGGATGGACAGGAGGAAGGAAGCGTGGAGGGAGAGGGGAGGCTGAGACTAGCAGAGCGCATGCCTTGCCTGCACCATTATTGTGCCTGAGCCCTCCCACAAGCCTGGGGGATGTGGACTGCCACCCCTCTGACAGAAGGACACTGAGGCCTGAGTGGTGAGGAAACTGGTCCAGCCCCCGCAACCAGCAAGGGCAGAGCTATTTGGTCACCACAGGGACAGAGAAGCCATCGCTGCCCTTAGGGCCCCCAGTCCACTGAAGGACAGATGGTGGCAGCACTGTGGGATCTGATGGGGGAGACACAGGGGGTGTGGGAGCTACAGGGACCCCTAGCCCAACCTGGGGGGTCAAGGAGCTCCCCAAGGAGGTGCTGCCTACACTGGGGCCTGGAAGAGAGCAGGGGTTAATTCTACCTGGAGGAGGAGAAGGGGAGGAGGATGTGCAAGGGAGGAGGAGGAAGAGGAAGAAGAGGAGAAGAGGGGGCCAGGTGCAGTGGCTCACGCCTGTAATCCCAGCACTTTGGGAGGCTGAGGCAGGCAGATCACGATGTCAGGAGATGGAGACTATCCTGGTTAACATGGTGAAACCCCGTCTCTACTAAAAATATAAAAAAAATTAGCCAGGCACTATGGCAGGCGCCTGTAGTCCCAGCTACTTGGGAGGTTGAGGCAGGAGAATGGCGTGAACCCAGAAGGCAGAGCTTACAGTGAGCCGAGATCGCGCCACTGCACTCCAGCCTGGGCAACAGAGCCAGACTCCGTCTCAAAAACAAAAAAAAAAAAGAAGAAGAAGAAGAGAAGAAGAGAGGGAAGAGGAGGGAGAGGAGAAAGAGGAAGCAAGGAGGAGGAGGGGAGGAGGGAGAAGAGAGGAGGAAGAAAAAGAGGAAGAGAAGAAGAGGGGTAGGAGAAAGAGAAAGGAGAGGAGAAAAGAAGGAGGAAAAGGAAGGAAGAGGAAGAGGAGGAGGAAAGGAGGAGGAATTGGGGAGGAAGAGGACAAAGGAGAAGGAGAACAGGATGCAGTGGAGAAAACAGCAAGTTTCCTGGTGGTATCAACGGAGGTTTGCTCAATGAATGCATCTGCCAGTCGACTCCCACCCCTGCCTCTGCTCCTCCTAGCCCCCTGCCCAGGTGCCCTTCCTAAACCGTCTATCAGGCCAGTGTCGTCTCCACAGCCTGCCTCTTCAGGGGTGACTTGGGCTTCCCCAGAAAGCCTTCATACCTCTCTCCCCACTGCCTGCTTGGAGTGTCGGCTCCTCCAGTGAGATGTGCATTCCCGGGGCCCAGGACCAGCCTCATGGGACCCACCTCCAAGTGCGCAGCCCTGTGCTTCACAAGACCCAGCATTCAGCAGGACTAACCGGACTTAGCCCAGGCTTGGATCCGTGGCAAGTCTTACCACCAATGTCTGCAGTCTCAACTCCCCCTGATGTACAAACCCCCTTGTCCCTCCTGCATGGGGCCAGGGGAAGAGCAGGGACTTTGGGGTCAACTAGACCTGGGTTCAAATTCCCCTCCTGCCACTTAACGAGCTGAGTGGGCTGGGACAAGTCAGTCAGCCTCAGAAACTCATACTCCCCTCCAGGACAGTGGGAGTGGCCATGTCCATGTCGGGGGACAGCACATGGGTTGATGGGGGCAGCTCTGGCGCACAGTAAACCTCAGCACCCACCAGTCCTGACAAAGCCCATCAAACGCTATAAGTTGCATCCAAGGCAGACAGAACCAAGAATCAAAGAAGCTTCTGCATGAACCTTTGATCAGAGCAGCCTCCAGTCCCCAGCCCCACTCATCAGAGGCCCCAGCCAGGCCTGGAGCCCACCTCAGCTCTACTTCTCCTAACATAATTTGTATGTTTTTTGTGAGGGTTATTCCACCCACTACATAGAATAAATCTTTCAGGATGTTTAAATTCCAACCTTTCTTGTAATTCCCCCAACATGTGAAGAGAGATGGTTGTGTTTCAGCAAAGGTCACACATAAAACATACCGCACTGGACGGGAAAGGAGGCGAGGGCTGGATTAAGAAGCAGTTGCCATCATTCATTAAGGGAAATCACAGTGCCTCCTTTCAAGGAGCACTTGCTCTGCCAGGGCTGCGAAGCCCAGATGACTGCACTCTCCTCCCCGCCACCTCAGAAATACGTAATTTAGGAGCTCTAAGTTGCACTGCTTCTTACAGCAAGGGTGTGAGGCGTGTTTCCTGAGAGCTGCTTCCTCAGGCCCACGAGAGCCCTGCAGGGCAAGAGGATCATTACCCCCACTGCAGGGATGGAGACAGGTAGAGTGAGATGTGCAGGGACTCACCCAGGATCACACACAGCAGGAAGGGGTGGGCTGAACTTTGAACCCAGGTGTTTCCTGCTCTAAGGCCTTTTCTCCTTGCCCCCCACTCTCCTGCTCCCTGAGAACACAGGAGGATTACAGCAGGAAAGCTGAGCAGAGAAATTAGCCCAATCCAGGCAGACACTCCCCAGGCTTTGGATTCAACCCCCTCCTCTGCTCATTTGCGTGTATTTACATGCCAAGGCTCCAGAGGCCTCAAGTATAGGCAATAAAATCGATTAATTAGTGCAGCCGACCAGTGGGCACTTGGCTACAGGATGCCCTCAGATCACTGTAACACACGGAATGGATTTTGGGCAAGATTTGTCTCTTTGCCTCTTGGGTCAGCAGAGCCAGCCCTGAACTGGGCCCAGTCTCTACCACCAGCATTTCTTGGTCAGAAGTGAGACGCTCAAGGAAAAAGGGTGACTTAATTTTCTGGAATAAAGAGTCTCTGCTATTTTGTGCTTACACCATAATATCCCTCTATAAAACCAGGGCCTCTCCTCTCTACAAACACAGCAGAGGCAGACCCTTCTCCTACCCAGAGCCACCTGGATGCTCAGATAAGTCCTACCCTAAGCCCGGGGTGAAAGGACACCCCAGGCAGAGTGAGGGAAGGTGATATGGCCCAGGTCACATGGACACAACTGAGTGGTGGCAGGCTTCCCTCTGATGGGCAGCTCTGGTCACCTCTGGGGTCCACTCATTAGTGCCCAGTCCCTGGGAGACCTTGGAGGAGGTGCTGGTGGGGCAGAGATCTAGGGCTCCTGGACCATGAGACCCAAATGCTATAATGCCCTAGATCCTACAATTTCAGCACCTTTATTGACATGGGAGTGATCACGTGTTTTCTACCAGCCATGTTCAGAGCGCCTTCTGGGGCCTGGTCTGTCTGCCCACAAGCTGGAAAAAGGCTGAACAGTGGGGTTGATCATGCCCGGATGTGTGTGTGAATTAATGCATTGACAAATGCAGGAACAAATGAACTGACGCCTGAATGAATGTATTAACAAATGGTGTGAATGGGTAAGAGCAAGAATGAACGAATGCACTGAACAAATGACAGTGTGAACTACTGGATGGAAGGAAGCAAGTCTGCCTGAGTGAACAAGACTAGATCATACCAGACATATGCCCATTATATTGCTTTATCAGAGAGGAAACGGGCACAGAGAAATTAGGAACTTGCCCAAGGTCACATGGCTAGTACGAGATCTAGCTGAGATTCCAACCAGGCAGTCTGGCCCCAGGGCCCACACTTCCAGCTCAGCCTTGGGCTGGTGCCAGGGCCAAGGCTGACCGAAGACTGAGCCTACCCACCTCACCCCCACCCACCCCCAGAGGACATTCAAAACAAACTAATAAAATCCAGCTCATACAGTCCCAGTGGTGCTCAGTTTCATCATCAAATCATTCCATCTTGTTGTTGGCTGGGATTTCGCTGGAAGCAGATCTTGCTTTTTCCGATGATTTTTCCAGTGGTTTATAGCTTGCTCAACTTTCTGCATCTGTAGGGGCTGGAGGGATACCATGGAGGCTGGGCGGGCTACAGATGGCTTGCTCTAGGCAGGGCACCAAAAGGAGGGAATAAATGTCATTGTCAGAGGGTACGACAGCACACACCTTCCATAGCCACTTAGCCCTCAAAAGTCATTGTTTTGGCTAGAGAAAGAGCTTAATCTCTGCCTTGGTATTTATGTTACTTATTATACACTTGGCCCTTTGAGGTAAATGGGGATGGCAAGGGCTGTGGCCAGCAAGAGAGGGTGGGAATTCACATGGGGACAGATTTAGGCTCAGCATTCACAGCTATGTCTGCTTAAAAGTGAGACAAGTTGCCCTGACAGGTAATGAGCATCCCGTCCCTAGAAGTGTTTAAGTTATTACAAAACAGTGAAGAGAGGGCTTCCCAGATTACAGGAGGGAGTTGGACTAAGGTTATTTCATGATTCCAAGATTTCTATTTCAATTCTAAGTTTCTCTGAATGATTCCATGTTCAAAGGCTTTTGTAGACATTCCTAAATTCTAAGATTCTGTGGGCCTGTGAGTCCATGAAGGCATCTGTGATCCTGTAATTCCAGGATTCTGTATAAAGACAAGATGCTTAGACCCAGCAATTCAAAGATTGTACAAAAAAGCATCTTTGAGTATAAGAAAGATGTTCTAGTTCCAAGATTCTATGCAGCTCAGATGCTATGAATGGTACTAACATATCTGAAAATGCCCCAACTCTGACAGAAGTGAAGGTTGGAAGACCCAGTATCTTTAGAAGGTTTGGCTGTTCATCTCCAGGAACTTCAGCATGAAAGGGTGGGTTTCCTGGAAGTTCTTGATTCCATTCTCCCCTCTCTTCCTCACCTGGCTCAACCTGGTCTCTCCCAGCAAGGACTTAGAGCCCTCGGGGTTCCAGGAAACATCAAAGAAGTCCTTACCTCCACCTGAGCCTGGTCCACCTGCCAGCAGAGATAGGCCCTCCGGGAAGGCCTTGGTCCTTGACACTACTCTACAAAACTGCTTTCTGGATTCTCCCAGACACCCTCCCCAGAACCCTCCCCTATCCTGGAGAAAGAGGGCTAGGATACCTCTTGGCTTCTCTCCTCCACCCTCTCTGGGCCCCAAACCCAAGGCAGTGAGTATGGGCCGCATCGCTGCTGCCACTGGGATCTTCTCAAAGGGGGTGTCACCTGTGATAGTTAGGTCATTCCAGAGACTCCTGCATCCAATTCCACATGTCGAGTGGGTTAAATGGGTCTTGAAGCCCCAGGTAACAAAACTTGTTAGAAAAAACTCCAGGTAGATGTGGTCTCAGCTGAACACACTTCAGGGTTTTTTCCTCTAGTATTCATTATGAGGATGGTAGGGACGCAGGATTTGCCAAGTGGAATTTTTCTAGTGTTTTTCACTCAGGATAAGCAGCTTCGGGAGCGAGAAGCCCCCTGTCGTTTCGAGTCTGTTTATTCTTCTGATGGACTCGCCCTGCCCCGCTGTGGAGGTCTTCTCCCGTATTTCCCCATTTAATTGGTTGTATTCTCAGTGGGCTCTGAGCAACTGCTGTCCTGCCAGGGTCAGCTCGGGTTTCTCTATAAAGGGATTTTATTCCGGACAGGAGAGAAATGGGAGAATAGGCAGGGAGGGGCTGGAATTCTGGAGGAGGCTGGATCTGCACTGAGCTCCCCAGGTATCTTAAGACAGCCTCCTCCCCCAACCCCACCCCCACCCTCACCCTAACCTCAGCAGCTCTTCAGCAGTCAGGCTGGGGTCCCAGGGCCACCTGCCACAGAGCAGAAACCACAGCCCAGAGCCAGGCAAACTTGGCTCTGGGGACTCCCATCTCGGTGACTCAGGGACCTCCCCTGAAACAGTCCCCAGCTAGCCCGGCCTGAGCCCCTGTGAGCTGGCAGGGGAGGCTCTGACCGGGGAAGGTGGGGCAGAGGCTTCCACAGGCTGTACAGATCCAGCTCTCAGCTCGGATAGTTCCAGACTTTCCAGCCTGTGGCTCAGGGGCCTGACAGGTCTGTACACTGGCTCTCCCTGGACCCAAAGGGCCTCTGCTCCCACCCTCCAGCTGTTTAATGTCTGTTGTGCCTCAGGGACCTCGGCTATCGTGTTCATTGCTAAATAGCCAGGGACTAGCCCAGAGCTCCTACTCTCTCCAATGCAGTGCTACTTAAAAGGAAGCCACAACCAGCCCCAAGCTGGAGTCTCTGGCAGCCTGGTGGGAGCTGTTTGGGACAGGGGCCCTTCTCAGAGAGCTGGGTTCACTGCCAGATCCAGGCATTGAGTGACACCTTCAGGAAGCCAAGTGGGACTGAGCCAGCAGCAGTATGACTCACTATGGGAGTCTTGAGGAAGGGACCTCCTGAGGCCTGAGCCACAAACAGACCTTCCAGGCCACAAGTGGGCCCAGAGACAACTGGTTCCCAGCCACCAGGGACTCACTTGGCCAGACGGGAAAGAGGCAGCCGGGGATCCCAGGGGCCTGTCCCTTGAGTACAAGCACACCCTCCTCCACCACCCAGCAGCATCCCCCACCATAACACACTCAGCCCCACTCACCCACCCAGCCCAGCAAGCCTGCCCGGAGAGTGGAGGGAAGTCCTGGGCTGCACTTCCCAGCCTGGAGGAGAGGAACAGGGTGACTGGCAGGTTAACTCCTCCACAGCCCTGGGTGCAGAGGCCTGGGCATGGGAGGCGAAGGGGAGTCTCTTGGGACCAGGTGGAGGGCACCTGTCAATCAAGGGCACCTATCAGTCCGCTACCTACAGCCCCGGGGCCTGGCCGGCCAGACATCTCTCCAAGTCACTTACCCGGCTGTCTCTGGCCAGACTTGAAAGGAGGGAAGCCCCTCACCCACCCTGGGCCAAGGTGGGACAGGCCTTTAGCTCAAGGCCCAGAGAGCAGCCCACGGCCTCAGTGTGGAGAGAAGCCTTGTGCGGCCAGGGGCTCAGGGGGCAGATGAGAATGTGCAGCCTCATCACGCTCTGGTCTGTTTTCCACTTCCCTGCCCTGAGCCAAGGCAGCTGCTATAGTAACCACACAGATGTGGTGACACAGGCAGCTCTCAGCACAGCCGAGGGGGCATCTCAGACCCCAGAGCCTGCAGGGTCCCAGGGGGGCTCGGGGAAAGAAACTAGGGCCTTGAGGGCCTGAGGGAGGGGTGTCCTGGAAGAGAAGGAAGAGAGGAGGGAGAGAGGGAGGGAGGTTGGGTCTTGAGCCCCCACTCCCCACCATACCCTATAATGGGCACTCCACACACTCTGTCTTAGGTAATCCTCACAACAGCCCTAGGAACTTCTATTAATGTCCCCATTTTTCAGATGAGAAAACTGACTGCCTGAGATGACATGGCATGCCCAAGTCTCTAGCTGTTCAGTGGCAAAGCCAGGATTCCCACCCAGGCCTATCCAACTCCAAAGCATGTGACTTTCCTTGTGTCTAAATCAACAAAGATATGAAATAACCAACAGTTACAGACTCCATCCGACACCGAGTACGGGGCTCAGGGCCATGGGTGTAAGTTGCAGGAAGGACTCTGGACTGAAAGTGGGGAAACTGAGGCTCAAACCACGGTGTTGCACTTCCTAGATGCATGGCCTTGGGCATCTCTCAGCCTCAGTTTCTTATCTGTACAATGGGAGGGATGACCCCATCTGTGGGGTGGTATGAGGGTTAAAATGAGACCTGTGTGATGGCATACAGTGGGCCATCAACAAATGTAAGCTGAGGCAGGATCTGAGGCTGTGCTGGGCTCTGAGCTCTCTGCTGTGACCCCTTCCTCACCTGGGGATTTCCTGGCTCCTGACTCCTGACTGTTTTGTGCATCCAGCCACCCATCCTTCCATCCCTCTATCCATCCCTCCATCCATCCCTTTATCCATCCATCCATCCATCTATCCATCTATCCATCCATGCTTCCATCCATCCCTCCATCTAGCCATCCATCCTTCCATCCATCCCTCCATTCATCCCTTCATGCATCCATCCATCCATCCATCTATCCATCCATCCTTCCATCCATCCATCCATTCATCCATCCACCTATGATCCATCCCTCCATCCACATATCCATCCATCCATCCCTCTATCCATCCATTCCTTCATCAATCCATCCATCCCTCCATCCATTCATCCATCCTTCCATCCATCCCTCCATCCATTCATCCTTCCATCCACCTATCCATCCATTCCTCCATCCACATATCCATCCATCCATCCATTCCTCTATTTATCCATCCATCCATCCATCCTCTTGTTGACTTCTTCAGCGCTAATCTAGAACCACTCCTCCCTGGAGGGGGACACCAGGATCAACAAGAGACTGTCGCTGACATCCAAAGGCCCTTTCAGCCTAGTGAGTGCAGCAACAGGCAGAGGGATGACTGGGGTTCCGGCCTGAACAGAGGTCTAAGGAACTTGGTGGTCCTTCCATCCATCACCCACTCTCCCTTCTGCAGGAGTCCTGGGGGAAACACAGGGAGGGCACCAACCTGAAGAAGAAGTCAGGAAGGGCTGCAAGAGAGAGTGGCTAAGTTCATCTCCAGACTCAACAGAGCAGGAAGAGCATTCCAGGCACAGCATGTACAAAGGAACGGAGGTGCAGAAGAACCTGGCTGATCTGAGGAAGGGCAGGCAGCTCAGCATGGCTGGACCCAGGCGCAGCATGTAGGTAATGGGGAGGGGATGGAGAGAGCAGGGAGAGGACATAGCCTGAAAGGAAGCAGGGTCAGGCTGGGAAGCCTTGAGTTCCAGGCCAAGGAGATTAAACTTGATGCAACAGAAAATTAAAAGCCACAGACAGTTCTTGAGCTGGGGCATGACAGTATAAAATTCATATATTTGAGAGCACTCTCTGGCAGCAGTCAGCAGGAAGAGTTTCGGGAGAAACAGGAGTGAGGGGGCCAGCCGGGAAGCTGGTGCACCTCCCAGGCCCAGCACTTTAGGGCAGTCTTCTCATGGCAGGTTTCCTGGCACCCCTCCACCTGCATCTACAGGGATACCCATAGAGTTCAATAGCTCAGGCTCAAGCATCAGGTGGGGGCCTGGCTGGGCAGTGGCCCACAGTCAGTCCAACTGGAGCTCAGCCCATGACTCAACACAAAAGTACACACTGCACATCCCCCACAATGGCCCAAGGGATTCCTGGAGTCACTCTTGGGCCGCCATCAGCCCCCGAGGCCTCATCACCAGGACATGTGCTCTGCCTCCCATGTGGCAAGTCCCCAAGGGGAAAATTCAGCCTCTCTCCTCCTCCCTAGGTTTCCCTCCCCCATCTCCTGTCTTTCTCAGCTGGTGACATGGCTTCCTGGTATCCAGAGAAAATCCAAGCCTCAAAATAAGAACTTGCTAGATTTCCTGACGACAAATATCCAAACTCCTGGCACTCACAAGGCCCTCCCCTTCCTCCTCCTGAAGATGGAGACTGTCCCCTCCTGCTGTCTGGGGATCCAGCCTGCTCTGACCAGCCCCGCCTACCCACTGCCTGGATCTGTCCGGGGTGGTGGGGACATGTTTAATCTCTCTACCTGTCTATACTCATCCCTGTCTCCATGTCCCGTCTCTTCAGCACTGAATCATATTCAAGTCTATCATCCCACAACAAACCTGAACCTGACGTCTCCTCCGAGCTATTACCCTCTCACTTTCTCACTTTCCCTTCACTGCCCAACTTCCTGAACCAGCCATCTTTCTTGCCTGGTCTTCACACACACTCTGCCCACCTCAGTCCCCATGCTGTCCCCAAGACACTGCTCTTGTAAGGCCGCACTCATCTCCTGGAAGGACCAGGCAGTGGGCACCCTTGGTCCATGCTTAGCCCCGGGGCAACACTCAGCCTGTGCCTACTCCTCCTCCTCCTCCCTCCTCTTGGTCCTTGGGACCCTGTCTATTTTCCTCTTATCCCCCTGGCCACTCCTTGAGCTCCCTTGCTGGTCCTTCTTGCTGTCCCTGAAATGTAGGGGTCCTGGGGCTCTGTTCCAGGTCCTCTTCCCTGATCTTCCTCTCAACTCCTCCCCTCGGGGCTCATCACTCCCTGCAGCTTCAGTCATCTACATATTTGCCAATGACCCCCAAACCTTCACCTGCAGCTCAGGACCTGCTTCCCCTGCCCCCTGGACACTCATGGGGTATCCACCAATACAGCCACATCTAGAATCTCACCTAACCCCAAACCTACTTCTCTATATGAGGACTTTAGTGAGGGTCCCCCAGGCACCCAAGTCAAAAACCTGGGAGCCCCCCTCCACTTTCCCATCACTCATCACTGAGGCTAAGACTGAAACCCCCAAATGTCTTCAAATTGCCCATTTCTCCCAAGCCTGCAGCCACTATCCTACTCAGAGCTCCATGGCCTCTAGCCTGCATTACAGCCTCCACCTCCTGACTGACTCCTTCCCATCTCAGTCCTGTCCGCACCCACATGGTGGTCAGAGGGACTTTCAGACCCAAATCTGCTCATATGCCTTCCCACTTATACCCTACATGCAACTGTCACACTTAGGATGTCAACTCCCCACTCCACACTCACTCTACCCTAATCCAAGCAGCCATATTAATTAGCTTCAGGCCCCTCCCAGGTAAAGCTAAGCCTCCACTTAGCCCCCTGACACCGCCTTCACTTGGGGCATCTGAGCCAGTACTGGCAAGACCAGGAAGAGTTCCCTTCACCTATGAACTCCTCCTTCCCTTCCACCATGAACTCCACCATGAACTTGCAGGTTCCGGCTCATATGCCCCTTCCTCCAGGCAGGTTTCCCTGATTTTTGCCAGGGGCACCCACAGCAGCCTGTGCTCCCCTCCATAGCCATCCTTACACCTCATGGTGACATGTGCTCAACACCAGTTTCTCTGCTCAACTAAAGCACCATGCTGGCAAAAACTTTGGGTGTCTCGTCCAACTCCACCATACCAGCACATAGTAGATGCTCGGTTGCCATTTAGTGAATGCATGGATGCATGGATGCATGGATGGATGGATGGATGGATAAATGATGAATAAATGGATGGATGGATGATGAATAGATGGATGGAAGAACTGATGGTGGATGATGGATGATGGACGGATGATGGATGGTGGATAGATGGGTGGATGATGAATGATGGATAGATAGATAGATGATGGATGATAGATGAATGAATTGATGGATGGATAATGGATGATAGATGGATATGGACGGGTGGGTGGATGAATGTGACTTACCAAATGTTCTATTAATATTTGTGGGTTTTTTTGTTTTTTTTTTGAGACAGAGTCTAGCTCCATCACCTAGGCTGGAGTGCAGTGGCACGATCTCAGCTCAGTGCAAGCTCTGCCTCCCAGGTTCCCACCATTCTCCTGCCTCAGCCTCCCGAGTAGCTGGGACTACAGGCACCCACCACCATACCTGGCCAATTTTTTGTATTTTTAGTAGAGATGGAGTTTCACCGTGTTAGCCAGGATGGTCTCAATCTTCCGACCTCCTGATTCGCCCGCTTCAGCCTCCCAAAGTGCTGGGATTACAGGCGTGAGCCACCACGCCCAGCCTAATATTTGTCGATTTAAATTTACATTTCGGTGCTACTTAGCTCCCATGTTGTGAGTGGACATGTTGGACAGCTTCAGGGTATCTAAGAACCTCATAAATAATGATGATTAGCATGGGTAGGATGAAATTTTGGCTTAATTGTCAGACTACATATCTGACAATCACAGCAGGGTCAGACCCCCAGATATTATGCCAAACCTGTCCCCACCAGAACAACAGATCTTTCCCCTGTGGAGGACAAAATCTCAGAGGATAAAGCCCTACTACATTCCAGGACTTGACCTGCCACTCCTTGGTGCTCCTCACAGTCACCCCCATGAAGTCAGCCTTGTGGTGTCAGCCTACCATCAAGGACATGGTGGCTCCAAGAAGCTGTCACCACTGGGTGACACTCCAAAGCCTGCCTGGCCCAGGGCTATGAAGTTTGAGGAGGAGGTCCCGGCTGGGGACGGCCCTCATGGAGCTCTGCTGCAGATTGGGGTGGCAAGCTCTTGGCCCCTTCCCCTCTAAAAGCCATCAGTCACCTCACCCAGAGTAAAGCTCCTGAGGATAACGGCGGTGCCAATGCCGATAATAATCATAATGATAACACCAACCCCCTCTGCCCTGGCTGGGCCGACCCTGTGCCACGCTTCTGCCAGCACACCACCCTCCTCATCTCACCAACCCTCGCCACAACCCTGCGAGCTGTTACTGCTCATCCCATATCACAGATGAGGAAACTGAGGCTCACAGAGGTGCAGCGACCTGCCCGAGGCCCCTAAGCCCCAGGCAGAGCCACGCTGGCCCTGGGTGTCTGACTCTGGGCTTCAGAGGCCTCGTCCACATCCCTCACACTTGAGCAGCTTCTCTGACACTTTCATGCTTTTTGCTGTCCTCTCCCCCTGCACACTGTTGACTCAATCGTCCCTTTAATCCGACTTGAAATAGGCCCTCTGTTTTCCATTTGTCTCACCCTGAGCAACAATATGCATGAAATCAAGTCTTCAATCCGCTAATTGCTGGTGGGTTTTTTCCTGATACTATTAAAATACATAAATGACTGGGAAACTATGACATATAAAATGTTTGTGCACCCACAACCCATGGTCACCTTGTATCCCATTGAGTTCACCTCCATCCCTGGGTGACTCTGACTGCTGTTGGAGAGGCGGCAGGACCGGGAAGGACCCAGCATCCCAAGTGGACGTGGCCTGGCTTCTCCCAGTCCAGCCCAGCCCAGCCCAGCCCAGGGCAGCCCAGGGCAGGGCCGGTTCCTCTCCCTCCTGGAAAGGCCTCACCCACGCCTGCTGCTCCCAGGCTGGGCGTGGACAAAGGAAACTCTGTGGCAACTGGAGGGGGCTCAGCTGACCATGGGCTCTGTGAGGGAAGGCCCATTCCGGGGGAGTTGCGGGGGATTGGAGGGCTGTGATGGACCCAAGGGCCCCTGAGAATGGGATGCACGTTGCGGTGCTCACCACACGCACTCCCCAATACTCCTAACTCCTGGAAAAAGCCTCAGGCATGGGACGGAATTCTCACTTTGCACCACTCACAGGAGAGTGGCTGAAAGGCACTTGCAGTCCTCAGGCGAAGGAATTCTGCCAGGAACGAGGTCAGGAGACTGCAAGGGAAAATCTGACACCAAGAAGAAGGGAAAATCCTTCTCGAATTGTGGCAACCTGCCCAAGCAGCCACTGCACCAGCCGTGGGAGGAGGAAGACGGCAGGCAGACAGGCCTCCAGGCAGGAGTGGAGGCTGCCGGACTGGGAAGGGGGTCTGTTCCAGCCTGTTCTGTAGCTGGGACTTGGCCACAGTGCAGCAGGTCCACAAATAAAGCCAGCAGGGGCAAGACCCCAACCCGTGAACCAGAGGTGCCCCAGAGAACACCTGAGGCAACAAAGGGGTTTCCCCATGGAGGAAGGAACACCTAGGGGCCATGTGGGGCGGACAGGCCTGGGTCCCAGTGCCAGGCCCGACCTGCTGCTGCAGGTTCATCTGTCCTCTCAGCCTTGCTTTCCCCCACTATGAACATGGAGTAGTCCTGAAACCAGCCCAATTGTCTGTTAGAACTGATGTTTTTGTTTCTTTTGAATAGACATAGAATTGACTCTCCCAGTCTTAAAACTTGAGAAGGTTACGATTGTCTTATCTAAGTTCCTTTCTCAGGAAACCAACCATCAGGGCCCCCAGATAGTATCAAGGAGCTGAAAGTCACAGATCACTGCATCAGGACAATGAGATGCCAGACCCCTCACCCATCATGATGGTCTCACTGACCACCTGCTTCCTGTTGACCAATTTCTCTTCCTTATCCCTCCCTAATTCTTATTCTCCTGCATGTAGGTACATTTCTTCCCCACTATTGAAACCCTCGACTTTAGTTGGTCGTGACAGATTTGAGACTAATCTCCCACCTCCCATCTCCTTGGCTACAGCACCCAATTAAAGCCTTCTTCCCCAACGGTACTCATTGTCTCAGTGATTGACTTTCTGCGCAGTGAGCAGCAGGACCTAGACCACAGGCATTTCAGTAACAGCCTTACCTCCCGAAAGAGGTGTGAGGAATAAAGGAAGTTAGTCTTTTATTGGAACAATGCTTGGCTCATCATAAGCACTAATACATGTTGGCTGTTTATAAATTTATATTTACTAATTAGTAGTTAGGAAATATAATACACCACAAGTATGCTATTATAAAATAACATACATATTTTATATTTATATTTATATTTCTTTTTTTTTTTTTTTTTTGAGATGGAGTCTTGCTCTGTCTCCCAGGCTGGAGTGCAGTGGTGCAATCTCAGCTCACTGCAACCTCCGACTCCCAGGTTCAAGTGATTCTCTTGCCTGTTTATTCTGTAATATACAAGTATTATATATAAGTATATATACTTGAATAGTATCTACTGTGTAGATACTATACCATAAATCACCACTTATAAATTATTTACTATTACTACCACGGAAGGGCTGTGGGAAGCAAGGAGAGCAGGTTCATGCTTTCCCTCATTCACTCACTACGTATCTTTATCAAGCCCCTGGGGAGCAAAGCTGCCTCAATCTGAGGAGAGGCTAAGTGCGACTCAGCGAACACTGGCTGGCGGAGTTCCCACAGCGGGTGCTGGATTGTCAGCTCAGTCCACATGGACAAAACGCCTTCTGAGTGCCTGACACAGCCAGCGGTGCCATCAGTGGAACAGAGCTCAGAGAGGGGCAGAGACTTCCTGAGGTCACTCAGGGCCTCAGTTTAGAGACACATGTCACACCCAGGTCTGGGCACAGTCCCCTGAAGACTCCTTAAATCACAGTGCTGGGACTTTGCATTCGAAAGCCTCCGCAGGACAGCAGTCTGCACTGGGGAAACACAGAGGGAACTCCAGTTTCCAAGAAGAATCGGTGGGGGGACCTTCAATCTCCCCCGAATCTCTGAAAATCAGGCACCCAGCATGGAGCCAGGAGCTTGGCCCAGCCCCATGGATGGCCCGGCTAGCTGGCCACACAGTGATAATCAGGCCCCATGTCCTGTGCTGAATAAGCCCCTCTGCTCCCTGAGTGCCCCCACCCCACCCCAGCTGCTCTCCTGCCCCCCTGCCCCACCCCCCCCCATGCCCACCACCACCCACCTTCACATCACTCTCTGGACACTCCCTGGACCGTCCCCCGACTCCCCCAACAGCAGACTCCCCATCACCCTCACGGACAGGGCAGCTGCTTGCATCTCACAAGGAAGGGGAAGGACAGAGAGAAGCCACATGAGACACCCTACACCCTGGAGGGGCGATGGGAAGGGAGACGCTTTGACCTGGTGTAGGTTTTCCAAGAGGGAGGAAAGACAGCTCTGAATTTGGAGGAGAGGCGGCCTCCTTAAAGCCCTGGTGTGAACCTGTGATCTGAGCCTCGAGCCTGGGCCCAGACCCTGCGCTGCTGTCGCCACAAAGGTGCAGCTTCGTCTTGAACAGCGAGGGCGCCCGGCCCGTGCTCGGTGCTTTGCAAACATCCCCTCGGCTCACAGTCTCCCCCAGCGAGGGGAAATCATTCTCGCCATCTCCCAGAGGAGCAAACTGAGCCCCAGAGCTGCAGTCGCATGACCATGGCCACAGGGCACGCCAGGGACAGAGCACACTCATGCCAGGGCTTTGGATGGCAGAGTCCGTGGTCTCTCCAAGGTGCCTGTGGTCTCTCCAAGCTCTCTTCGACACCCCTGTTTGGTGTCTGTAGTATCCCCCTCCCCCACCAGGCTGCAGCTATTTTTGGCCTGAAGACACATTCTGACTTGGGGACAAAGGACTCAGCAATTTGCCCATAGGAATGAGGGAGGGTAGGGCACAGGAAAATACCTCCTTGGTGTGCTCCTGCCTGGCCCCCACTGTACCCCAATGCTCCAGATCTGAGCTGCCACCCCCTGCTCCAGCAAAGCCTCTGGACATGCCCCTCCAGGGCATCTCAGAGTGAGCGATGGGATAGCAGGGCGGGCTGCAGTTGGGGAAGATATAACCGTCCCCATGAGAGAAGTCACCACCCCCTCAGGTGCCTTTGGGAGGGAGTTTGGGAAGGAGGGGATTAAAGAGATTAGATTAAGTGCGACAGGTGCCACAGTGACAGGGACTAGCCCAGCTCACAGCAATGAAGCCTGAGCCCCATCCCCCAGCAGGGCCTGGTCACCCCATTCCTGGGCCAATGGTGCCATCCTGTGGCCAGATTCCTCCCTAGCAGCCTCAAAGCCAGCCATTCCGGCCCCATTCAAATCACATAATTCCACTGCAGTCATCATTTCACTAAGTGTATGAAAACATCCCATTGTACACCTTCACTATAGACAAGACAAAATAAAGAAAGAATAAATAAATTTAAAAAAATTTTTTTCAATCTGTAATTCCAAGGTCCAAGGCAGTCCCTGAAATGATTTTGCCCCGTGTCAGGAGTCCATTTCACAGATGGGCAAACAGGCTCAGAAAGTATCAGCCAAGGCACAGTAAAGGGTGAACTTCAGAGTCCAACAGACTCAGCTTCAAATCCCAGTTCCACTATGCCATGACTCAGGTGAGTCTCTTCCCGTCTCCAAGCCTGTGTGTCATCTGTAAAATGGAGCTGATAACCATACTGGCTTCACCTCGTGCTTGTGAACTGTTAAATAGCACGCTGGTCTTTGCCATCATGACTGTGTAGGAATGTCCACCTCTCTGACTCCAGGCCGCACCCCACACTGTGCACAAGCTCAGAATCAAGTCTGAAACCAGAGGCCTGGGCCATGTTCACACTGGGCTCCCCCAGGGCGAAGGCCAGGGCACCACCCCCACCACCACCCCACCCCCCTGCCAAATACGGCTTCATTGTATGTTGTTCCTTAGCACTTCTGTGTCTGCAACACTCCCACACTTCCTTTGCCCCTTCCTTCACAGTCAGGCTCCTGTGAGAAAGCAGGGTCATGATTGCAGAAACAGACAACCTGCTCGTTGCTGGGGCCCCGGGGCCTGAGCCCGTGCCTGGCACAGAGCAGGTGCTCAGTAAATCACTGTTGGATGAGTAAATCGATGAATGATTTACTTTTGGTCCCCGCTTTCACATGCAATTACACCATTGTTCCTTTTTAACATCATATTCAGTTGTCAATGCACGGCTGTATTATGTCAGCTCAGTTAGCACTGTGGCTGAGAGCACCTGACTCAGGAGTCTGTGAGATCTGTTTAGTCCCAGTTCTATCACTCACTAGATGGGGCACACTGACATGCTACTGAAACCCTCCATGCCTCAGTTTCCTCATCTGTAAAATGGAATGATAAATAGTAAGTCCTTCATAGGATCACAGTGAGAAGTAATCAAATCGAGGTCTAGTGTACGAAAAGTGCCCAAAGCGGTGCCTGGCACATAGTAGGTGCTCAATAAACACTGGCCCTTATTACTGGTAACTGCATTTGGCCTCGATATCTCCAACTCTTTCCAGCATCTTCCCTCATTTGTGTCTTACCCTGTCCCTTGCTCGTTAGCCCTTCCCCCATCGTAATCACAGAGCAGGGGGAGCTCACTGCAGAAGACGGGGTTCAGCCTCTGAAGCACAACAATCCTCAGTTCAAACCCTGTTTGAGCAACTTCTTGCTGTGCAGTTTTGGACAATCTATCTGACCTTTCCAAACCTGTTACTCCTCAGTGAGCAAGAACGGCAATGTGCACCCAGTGCAATATTTGCCATCAATAAAGGGAGGCTGTCATTTTATTACTATCATTGCTCAGGTGTTCCAGTCCCATCTGTATCTGTTGCATTGAATAGACCAGAAGCCTCTTGAGATCAAGGACAGTAACTAGTTGATCACTGTCTCCCTGTCGTCAGCACATGTCTTGTGCCCTGCACACAGCAGGTTCTCAGAAAGCATTGGGAGAATTAAAAAACCACCTGAGGTTTCTCTATCTGACTTCCATGGCAATGCCTGGGACTCTTGGAGCACCATAGGGTGAGCAAGACCCAAGTGGAAAGATATCTATACCCCCTTACCCTAGTCCTCACCCTGTTTCACAGCCTAGAAAGTGCCACCCTTTCAGGACCTCCAGCACTGGGAGTTCTATCTTGCACAAGTGACTTTAGCTCTCTGTGCCTGTCTCTCCATCTCCACAATGGGAGTATTGATGGCAACGTCATATAGTTCTACGTTTCTAGAATGCAGCCTCTGTGAGATCACAGTAAGATGAAGTGAGACGGAAGTAAACAGCAGCCAGACCATACAGCACTTAAGGTGTCAGGCTATGTTTGAATTTTATTCAGGAGGCAGTAGGGAGCCAAAGAAGGTTCTTGGGCAGAGGTTCTGATCAGATGGGCACAGTAAGATCATCACTCTGGTATCAGTGTGCAGAATGGACTAAAGAACAAGAGCCCATGGCCGGGCGCGGTGGCTCAAGCCTGTAATCCCAGCACTTTGGGAGGCCGAGACGGGCGGATCACGAGGTCAGGAGATCGAGACCATCCTGGCTGACACGGTGAAACCCCGTCTCTACTAAAAAAAATACAAAAACTTAGCTGGGCGAGGTGGCGGGCGCCTGTAGTCCCAGCTACTCGGGAGGCTGAGGCAGGAGAATGGCGTAAACCCAGGAGGTGGAGCTTGCAGTGAGCTGAGATCTGGCCACTGCACTCCAGCCTGGGCGACAGAGCGAGACTCCGTCTCTCCGGACTCAAAAAAAAAAAAAAAAAAAAAAGAACAAGAGCCCAAAGGCAGGAAGGCCAGTTAACCAGTGATGGCCCCAACCTGTGGAGAAAGGAATAGGGCCCCCTTTCACCATAGTAAGCCTGAACCTCAGAGAGGTTGTGTTCTGGAAAGAGCCCTGATCTGGAAGGCAGAGACTTCAGGGTTTAAATCTCAGCCCAGCCACTTCCTGTCCACGTGACACTTTACAGCTGGCAGCCCTGGTGTCCCCATCTGTGAAATAAGTTTATTAAAAGGATCACTGAGAAGTGCGAATTGGAAATTGTGTATATATATCACCCGGCACATAATCATCCGAAAATGGTAACTCAATAGGTGACCCAAACTTGATTCTAACCCCAAATACTCCAAAGTTGCCATGCCCCCAAGAGCAGAGTAGTCCCCTCCCCTTGTCAACATACTTTGATGCCAACCAGGGTTGAGTAGCAGGGCGCCCCAACCCCCGGCCTCACAGGCGGCTCTGAAGAGGATGCAGGCCCAGCCACAGGTATCAGGAAGTCCCTGAGCAGCTCCTGTCTACTCCTGGATTAATTGCATTCACATCTGGAACAGATGGAGCACTGGGACTCTTCACCCCCGCCCCCTTTTTTCAAAGAGCACTGGTCCAGAAGAAAACCATGTAATTAAAAGAGGAGAAATGCAAAACAATCCCCTTAGCGGACTATGCCATCTTCTCTCCCTTGTAAATCCATTAATGAACTGTAATTGCAAAGACAAACCCCTTATTGAAACCTGGTAACCAATGCACTACAGGGCCAAGAGACTCCCATTATAGCCCAAGGCCTGAGGAAAGAAAGAAAAGAACAATCCTAATTAGTTTAGTCCTGTTTATTTATACAAAATTCAAAAAAACAAAATTACAGGTTACAAAGTAACTTGCCATCTGTCAGTAGACCACGGCTGCCCGAGGGAGATGCTGGTTTTCGTTTACAACCTTCTGTTAATCAAACCTAGAGCAGAGAGGGGTGTGGGAAGTCCATGGAGAGGACGGATTTCAAAAGGACCTGGAGTAGCCGTGGGGAGAACTGCGATGAGTTACGGGCAAGAGTTTGGGATTGAAAGACCCCAAGAAGCTGGTCCCTGCCTTCCTCAGAGCCTGGTGACAAGGTCCTGCCACTACTCCACCCGCCGGGCAGGGAAGAACGAGGTCCTATTCCCAGGCAGGGCTTCCACCCCATCTGTCTCCACTCATCAGGGACATCTGTTGCTTCTGCCCACCAGCTCCCAGGCCATGGTGTCTGCTAATGAGCCCCTCTTCCTCCTTGGGGACACACTGCTGAGCCTTCTCAGTCCATATCAACATGGCTGCCTTTCCCCCACCCCACCTGTGTGGGGAGAGGGAGTGGATAATCTCAGAAGAAAGGAAGAATGGGCAGAGTCACTCCTACCCCAGGGACAGGCAGAGAGAAAGGGCTTGGTGAACCGTGTAGGAGGTGGAGTCAGGTCACAGGGGCGAGGGTGGCTGTGTCCCGTTAAATCACTCTTGTGTAGTTGTGCTGTTGTACTGATGTGGCTCTTGGGTACTGTTCGTGTTGTTATTCTGCCTCTATGAACTGCCTCTGAGGAAGATCTTTCGGTGTGGTCTGAGCTTCTTGTAAAAGCCTTTTAGACATGCTCTCAAGTGTGAATCTAGTAGTAACACTAAAAATGCTCCATTAAACAAGAATAGGTTCAGAAAATCACCAAAGCTGCCCCTCTGAGAGGACAGAGATGGAGATTCCAGAGCGGTAGGTCCAATAGGGGCCTGGGGGAAATGGCCAAGATCTCAGGGTGTGACCTGCAGACCCCTCGTAGGGGCTGGAGGAAGGGAACATAGGGCCAGGAGTCTTTCTCTTATGCAGTCTCTGAGGTGGAGCTGCTGCCATCTGTGTTGGGGATTTTAGGTTGGGGGTGATGCCGCCTGTGCACAGGAAACAAACAACTCCAACAGGGCGTGTTGGGGGCAGGAGTGGAGAAGCACCTAGGGCAGCCCAGGCCCAGGCTGGAGCCCTTCCCATCATCTCATGCACACACTCATCCCGTGGGCTCCCAGGTATCAAGAGGAGGCACAAACCCCTGGTACAACCTAAACCCACTCTCTTTTCCTCTAGCTGGGGTGGGGGTGGCATGAGCACCCTGCTCAACTGTAAGTCCCTTAGGGCAGGAACTACGTCTGTCTCATATGCCACCATCCCCCGCCCAGCTGCCGTGTAAGTACATGATACCTGAACGAATGAGTGAACGAACGAATGAATGAACAAATGAGTCCTGTCTGGTGTCATTTCCCTTTTTCTCTGACGCCTTTTTCTTTTGATGTTCTTCAGTCCTAGATTCAAGTCCTGTCTCTCCAATCGACCCACTGCTGAGCAAGTCATTTTATCATTTAGACTCTCAGTTTTCCCATTTGTAATGGGGATAATTTGAGTCTTTTCTGGGTAGGGTTACTGGAAGTGAAATGAGGTCAAGTAAATGAATATGTAACTGAAAAGGCAGGACAAACACCAGCTGGTTTTGGTGTGGTCACTGTCATCACTGTCACCACCACTGTTACCATCCTTCCAACCATCGCCTCCCACCACATCTTCATCCATCCTTTGCCCTGGTCCCCAAATAACCACACTGCCTCCAGCCCCATTCAGTGCTTAAGTTAAATCACATTTAATTGTTTCTCACCAGAGAATAGAGAAATCAGTAAATACATTCACAGCACTCAGAGTCAAGAAAGGGTTAACTAAAAAAAATGGGAATATATTAAGCTTTTGATTATAAAAATGCAAACGCAGTCTCTCTCGCACTCACCCCTGCATTATCACCCTCACACTCGCATTCTGGCTTCCACACTCACGCCCACCCTCAGGCACATGTGCACACGCACACACACACACATGCACACATAAACACACAAGCTCCCAAACACCATTACACACTCCCAATAGGCATACCCAGACACGCCCCCTCCCACTCCCAGGCTGGCTTCCCTCACTAAAATGGCAAAGCTACAGGGGACACGCGCAGGATGCTTGGAGAGGCCACAGTGGTGACAGGCAGCCTTAGACGACTGTGTTCTCCAGGATGGCCAGTCGCTTACTCACAGCTTCCAGTGGACTCAGAGTTAAGGAGAGGAGCAGGTTGGCCAGAGCAGGGCAGGGGTAGGTGTGGCCCTGCACTCAGGCCCCTGCAACACCCTACTACAGCATGAGTTCTCCCCTCTGTCAGAACTTACGCATCCACTGTCCTCAGAATGGTGCTTTCCAAAAAACACAGCCAGTTACTGTGAGCCCTGAGTGCCCAGCTCTGCTCAGTTGCAGGTTTAGCCCTGCTGGGTCCCCTACCTAGTCCTGGCTGAGCCAGGGGAACTGTCTGGGGCCCAGTCCCACCTCTGAGTGGGTACTGGGGTCAGGCATGTCACCATGAGCCTGAGAAATGGGGTGTCCATGAGCTGCATGTTCTTCAGAGCATGTCCAGGACTCTGGTGTGTGTCCAGTCCCTAGATCCTGCTTTCTGCTTCAATTTCTCTATTTACCCTTTAGGAGTCTCCACTTTTGACAGGGTCTGCACTATCTTCAGCCTATTCTGCCAGAATGCAGCCCATCAGCAGAAAGCAGGCCAAGAGAAGGCTTCCCAATCGACTACACTTGAACCATGCCCCTGCCTCCCCCAACACTGCCCTGCACCCCTCCCCGGCCCCAGCCACCTCTGGGAAGGGATATGTTTCCTGGTCAGGGCCTGCAGCAGCCCCTCCACTTTGGCCTGGAATGTCACCAGGGACTCACAGGCACACGGATCTTCCTCTGCAGGGGACAGGGAGGAGGAAAAGAGAAAGAAAATCACTGTTGAGTGATTGCCCAGGGGGAGGGGGGACAGTCACTGCCCAGGGCCAGAACTCAGGAGTCTTGGGGGAGTGAGGGGCTCAGGGGACCTGAGAAGGCAGAAAGATATAGATAGTCCTTGAGACAGCACCCTTAGGAGTGATGGAGGGGTGACCCCTGAATGTCTTCCTGGTCCCTTGGAGCCCTGAGAGTGAACTACAAGAGCATCCCTGTACGTGCTGCATGAAGAACACTATTAGGGACCTCTATGTCACCTCAGTGAGTTCACCCCAGCCCTTTGGGTTTGAAGTCATTTATCCCATCTTACAAGTGAAGAATTCAAGAAGTGAAACAACTTGCCCATGGCCAACAGTGTCAGAGCAAAGACACAGGCCCAGGCATGGCTGGCTCTGAAGCCCACATGCCTTACCACTAAGAACCAGCTGGTGAGGTCACCAGGGAGGACCAGAGAGGCAGTAATGTTCAAATCCTGGGTCTCCCAGCTATTAACAGTTGTTCCGCCCCTTTGGCCTTGTTTATCCCATCTATAAAATGGGGGTAATGACATTCTTACCAGATAGGATCTGATGATTTAATATCCAGAGAGCACTGAGAACAGTGCCAGCCACGTAATAAGCATTCAACACGTTTGGTGGTAGTAAGAGCTGTACTCACCAGCCCACTTTCTGGTTCTGTCAATTCCTAGTGCCACCTCGGCCCCTGCTTTTCCCCACCCACACTGAGTTCCAGGATGGCTCCACTCCCACAGTGCCCCACCTGCACATTCCATCAATGCCAGCCCTGGCCTCACTCACCCACACAGATCTTCTTCTGCAACTTCTTGCCTATCTGGTTGATGGTCTTGAAGTCAGCCGTGTAGAAGTAGTGCTCTGCCACAGGCTCCGAGGCTATTTCCCTCAGCTCATCCTCCACAGCATTGCCCACACCCACAGCAAACATCTTAAAGCCTGCCAGGAGGAACAAGAGAAGTAAGGCTGGACATGGGGACGGGCAACCATATGGCTGAGCCTCCTGGGGAAGGCTTAGGCAGCCAACACCAGACACCTCCTGCTGGCAGCTGCTGGAATTGCAAGCACAATGCCTGGAACAAGGACAATGAGGAAATAACATTTCCTGAGGTTCTACTCTGTGTCAGACCCTAGAGTGACTTTCCGTACTGGAAGCTTTGTTCAGCAAGCTTCATTTAACCCTAATAATAATCCATCTGGTGGTTATTTTTTCCTCATTTAATAGGTTGCAAAACTGAGACTAGGGCTTGTTCCAAAGTAGAGTTGCCTTCCAACAGTAGATGTGTTCTTGGGAATATCCGGCTGGAAAAGTTCCAAGCCTCACTTACAAAAGGACCATCTTACTTTTCTAGGGCCTCAATTTTGTCATTGGTATAAGAGAGAACTGGACTAACCAATCCTCCTCATTCAAACTCACCTGGGTTTAAGGCACTAAACAGAAGACAACAAGATAAACTACAGTTGGGCTGTACCCGTGTGTACCCCTGGACATCAGTGGTGTCCAAGGTCCAGGCAGGCAACACCTACCGAGGTCTTTGGCCTTCTTGGCAGCATCATTAATGTAGTCCTGGCTCCGGCCATCAGTGAAGACAATGCCCACCTTCTGGGCCCCAGGCCTAGCCCCACTGGACACAGTGAAGGAATTGTCAATGAGGTACTTGAGAGCAGCCCCAGTCATTGTGCCCTTCTCCATGTAGGACATATTCCGCACAGCCGCCTTGATGTCCTTCTTGGTGTGGAAGCGACCCAGGGGGAACTCCTGGCGCACAGAACTTGAGTACTGCACCAGCCCCACCTGGGCCAGCTTGTCTGACACATCCAGCGTATCCACGATCTGATTGATGAACTTCTTTACCAGCTCAAAGTTCTCTGGCCTCACACTCTTGGATCCATCGATGAGGAAGACCAGGTCAGTGGCCAAGCTGCCACCACCACCACTGCAGACTGGGGAGAGCAGGAAGGCAAGGGGATGAAGCTGAAGGACATAGTCATCCGTCCTGTACCGTGGCTGGGTACCCATCACACACCAAGCTCTGTGCTGAGGATCATTCCATTGTGCCCTCAGAACTGCCTCTATAAAGCCAAGGTGACAGGTCCCACTGTACAGTATTGGAAACTGAAACTCCAACAGCTGTGAGATCACACAGCTCAGAAGTGGTAGCACCAGGATTTGATTTTGAGACTATGTGAGTCCTTCCACCACACTAAACCCACCACCTATTGTGTTGAAAACAGGGACAGAAGTCAGGCGAGAACTTCTGCAGATACCAAATTCTAAAAGGCGTCTGTCTGCTTTGAAGATTGGTTCAGAGGTAGGGTGCAGGGAGGCTCGAATGGGTTTCCTGGGGAGTTGCTGAGGCCCCATCACCGCCCCTCCACACCCTCTCCAGGGCGAGCCTGTGTCCACCCCACTCACCATTGCAGGTCTTGCCGTCGCTGTTCAGAGTGAAGCCCTCATGGCAGGCACAGGTGTAGGAACCCGGGGAGCTGATGCACACCTGCTCACAGTCATGGTCCCCTGTGGCGCACAGGTCTGACACCACTGCGGGGACAAGAGATAGCTCAGATCTCACAATCACAATGCCTTGGGCACTACAGACAGGTTGTCCCTCCCTGACTGTGGATACCAGGCCCCATCCAGACTCAGGGAAACTAAGGCCTCCAACGTACTGTGGCCCAGGTCCCTGACTCTCAGACCAGGTCTGGAATCACTGCACCAGTGCCTAGATACCTGAAGAAGGTTATAATGCTGATGATAAGAACGAAAAGTTCCACTAAAAAGGTAAAGGCCAAGGGTTAGGGCCTTTAGTCTGTTTAGTTCACTGCTGTATCAAGACACCCAAGTGCCTAGAACAGCATACAATGAACACAGCACGTATCTGTTAAATACCATAAAATGAGAGTTACACCTTGCATTATCTCACTGGATCCTCGGAATAACGTGCATGCTCGTCCTAGACCCATTTTGCAAATGGGTAAAGCCCCTGCCCTAACCCTGATCCAGTCCTACTGGACACCCCGCCCCCGCAGGTCACATCCCAAAGACCGCCACACACACCTCCCCTCCGAGAAGGGCTCTGAACCTTCTCCTGCCAGTGCCCAGGCCCCCTCAGACTCTCCCGCATCACAGAAAACTCTGGCACCCAAAACTCACGACACAGAAACATGTGTAGGTTTTCTGGGAGCTCTCCTTCCTGGGCTCTGGGCCCTCCTTGGTCCCTGCCAGGATTCCACCACATAAAAGGGCTTTTTTTTTTTTTGAAACGGAGTCTCGCTCTGTCACCCAGGCTGGAGTGCAGTGGCCGGATCTCGGCTCATTGCAAGCTCCACCTCCCGGATTCATGCCATTCTCCTGCCTCAGCCTCCCGAGCAGCTGGGACTACAGGCGTCCGCCACCAAGCCCGGCTAATTTTTTGTATTTTTAGTAGAGACGGGGTTTCCCCATGTTGGCCAGGATGGTCTCGATCTCCTGACCTCGTGATCCGCCCGCCTTGGCCTCTCAAAGTGCTGAGATTACAGGCGTGAGCCACCGCGCCCGGCCATAAAAGGGCTCTTAACATCGCCTCTCCCCAACTCCCTTCACCTGGATCTGGAGACCCTCCTCCGTTATCAGGCTCCGCCCCAGCTACGGCCCCACCCCTGGTGCTGGCACCACCTCAGTCTAATCCAGGTTCCACCCCCAATCCACTTAGGCCCTGTCCCTAGCCCTGACCCCGCCCTGATGTTCCCGGGTAACTCAGTCCCCGCCCTTTTATAGGCTACCGCCCCAGCCAGGCCCCGCCCTCTGATGTGGCCCCGCCCCCGACTCTGAGTTTTCTGTCTGCACCTCCTCCCCGGCCCCGCCCCTAGCCTTGGCCCGCCTCAACGCGGACTCAGTCTCGGCGCTGCCATGGTCTCGTCTCGCTTAGCCCTGGCCCCGCCCCTGGCTCTGACTCTCTCCGTCTCCGCCTCCGCCTCCGCCCCGGCCCCGCCCCGGCACTGACTCTCTCCGTCTCCGCCCCTGCCCTGGCCCTGCCCCCAGCCCTGGCCGCGCCCCGCCGCGCTCTCCGTCTCCGCCCCTGCCCTGGCCCCCCCCTTGCCCCGCCCCGGCGCTGAGTCTCTCCGCCTCCGCCTCCGCCTCCGCCCCGGCTCTTCCCCGGCCCCGCCCAGGCATTGATACTCTCCGTCTCTCTCTCTCGGTCGCCGCCTCTGCCCCCCTGCCCCCGCCCCTTCCCCGCCCCGGCGCTGACTCCGTCTCCGCCTCGCCCTCGGTCCCGCCTCCAGCCCTGGCCCAGCGCCGCAGCTCTCCCCTTCTCCGCCCCGCCCTGGCTCCGCCCCCGCCTGCCAGCGCACCGCAGAAGGCCTCCTGGAACTTCCTGGAGAGCTTCTCGATGACGCTGTAGCTCTCCACGTAGTCGACGTGCTCGTCCTGCGGCTCGCTGGCGATCTGCCGCAGCGTGGCCTTGTCCACGCGGCCCACTCCGATGGCGAACAGCTCGACGCCGCTGGCCCGGGCCCGCGCAGACACGTCCTGCACGCTATCCTGGGGCCTCCCGTCTGTCACCACGATGACCACCTGCGACACGCGGGGCGGTGTGACAGCGGGCTCCGGGAAGCCCACGGGACTGTTAGGAGAGGAGGCTGAGGCCCGGAGAGGCGGGGGGACTGCCGGGGTCGCACAGCCAGGCGGCACCCGGGGGAAGAGGACCTAGCTGGCCAAAGAGGAGACCCCGTTTCCTGTGACTGAAAGATGTGGCGGAGGGGCTTCCCATCTGCGTCGCCTCCCTCGGGCAGGCAGCTCTGAGATGCCCGGAGGGATGCGATGCCGCATCGCCAAACTGGGGCCTCTAAGGTCAGGGCCATGCCTTCCCCTCAAACTGAGGCGGCTGAGGGCAGGATCCTCAGACTGATGGCTGTGGGAGCCGTGCCACGCCCCTCGTGCCCCCGTGAGGCCGGGCCGGGGGTCCCGTGGCTTCACATGGTGCTGTTCTGAGCTTTGGCCACCAGATGGCAGCCGAGGCTAAGGGATGGGGCCGCCGCTTCCCGTCCCGCTGTCTTTGTGCCTCTAAGCCCCGGGACCCTGGACCAGGGAACGGAGGGAGGGCCACTCAACCCAAGGAAGATGCCTCCCTTTTCTTCCTCCACTCCCCGGTATGATACATGCCCCTTCCAGAGAGGGAAAGAATCTGCCCGCTCCCCTCCCACTAGGCTCCTCTGGTCTGTACCCTGGAAAGAGAGGCGGCGGATTCTGAGACTCATCTTCGTGACCCCCTGCCTGCACCCGCCCTGAGGCTAGGGCGCTCCCAGCTCTGCCCAGTCTGGGTTAGGCGTCCAGCCCCCGTTTGCTGCTTCTCTGCTTCTGACTTGGGTCTGCATCTGATTCCTGGGTCCCATCCTTAGCCCCAGGCCCTGACCCCCTGTCGTGATGACAGGCAATTTAGATAGGCCGTGGTTAGAAATGCAGCTCCACAGGCTACAGGTCACCTTCCTGAGCCTCGGTTCCTTCATCTGTAGAAAGGGGTTGTGGTGAGGTTGAGTGAGATGACTCGTGGTTAGAAGCCAGAAAGAGCAACTCTTATTTTTACCGTCATTACCCTGGGCTCCCTGGGGAGTGATCTTGCACAATCTCTTCCTCTCCAGGGGCCTGGGCTCCTGGCTTTGAAAATCTAGCTGTGACTATTAGCTGCCATCCAGAGACCCACTGCCTCCTCGAGTCCCTACTCTCCCTGCTACCCGGCTTTCAGATTGTCCACCTTGTTGGGTCCTCCCACAGACGAACTCCAGGCTGAACACCTGGAGTCTGGCACCAGCTCCTCCAATGCCTCTGTGTCACCTGCTGGAGGACCTCACCACCCCAGGTCACCACCCCCATCTCCTTCACCCTCTCCACCACCTCAACCATCAGCTTCATCTGCAGCACCCCATGCTGAAACTTGTAGTTGGCCTCAAGACCGACAGGCTGCCTGATATGTCATTTCTTTGAGAGGTGGTCATGGCTGGGATGATATGCTGTTGTCTCTGTGAACACTTTTCCCACTTATTGGCTAAGCAAGTTGCTTAAGCTCCCTATGCCTCAGTTTCACCATCTGTAAAATGGGGATACCACCTCTGAACAGGATCGTGCTCATTTATTCACTGCGTGCTACAGAGTGGGGTATGAAGGGGGGATAAGAAAGAGAACCTCCCCTGGGCTGGGGCCCTGGGCAGGGAAGTGGTGACTGGTGCTAACGAGGGCTGCGGTGGGGAAGTGCTGGAGCCTATGGGTGTGCCGCAGCAACAGAGGACACCTGGCTTAACCTCAGGTTCTGTGCTGAGCCCTGAACATGACAGCGAGGATACAAAGCCTGGGAAACGCTCAGCTCTCTGCCTGGAACCCTCGCTGACAGCGCAGGTGGCCGCACAACCTTTCCATTTCCGAGCCCCTGCCCTCAGAGGATTATGAAATTAAAAATTAGCAAATGCCATGACGAGGCTTATGTGGTGCCAGGCACCGTTCTGAGTGCCTTATGCTTATGAACTCAGTCCTTGTAGCAGCACGTGGGGAAGGTGTTATCATTACTCCCATTTTACAGGTGAGGAAACCGAGGACCAGTGTGATGACATCACTTGCTCAGGGTGGCGCAGCTTGTATGGTGAAGCAGGGCGTGAAGCCAGACAGGCTGGTGGCGGAGTCCACACCTTCACTCCTCCCGTAAGCATCTGGTCTGTCTGCAGTGTCTTCAAGGGGCTCAGACTGGTCGGGGAGCCAAGGTCAACTAAACTGAAATGATTGTGAGCTCCTAGGATGGAAAGGTTGGGTAAAGGTGGCTTCATATCCCACCTCTGTCACTTGCAGCTGGTAACCTCTGTCTAATGACCACCCCACTCTGACCCTGTTTCCCCAGCTATGAAATGGCCACCTCATGGGGCATCGTGGGAATTAAAGTGTCTGCAGGCAAAGCTCGTAACTCTGAGCGGGAGCCTCCAAACAACAGCATCCTAGCAGGGAGGTGTGCACGTACCTTGCTGATATCAGGGGACCTGGAACGGCCACCCTCTGCATCGCTGAGGGCTTTGGTGATGGCGAACTGGATGGCCAGGCCAGTCATGGTGCCTGTGGACAGTGGCTGGATGCGGCGCACAGCCTGCAGCAGGGCGGCCTTGGAAACGTGAGCCCGCAGAGAGAACTCCTGCTTCACGGTGCTGGCATAGTTGACCATGCCCACCCGGGTGGCATTGGGCCCCACGTCCAGCGACTCGATGACCTGGGACAGGAATACCTTCACCTTCTCAAATTCTACAGGCCGCACACTGCGGGAGCTGTCGACAACAAACACCAGGTCCGTGGGCCGCGTCCGGCAGAGATGGCCTGGGAGTGGGGCAGGAGGGGTAAGCAGAGAGCAGGGACACAGGTCAGGGACTGGGCCTGAAGACACAGAATGTGGCTTCTTAGATCCAGTGCGAGGCCTCAGGCCCGGTAGGCTGCAGACTTCAGCTGGGCTGGCTGAACCCTTTTGTCAACGTGCAGACACCAGCAAGCAACTTGTCACAGGCCCCTGGCTCAGCCCATGGGGAACACAGAGGGCCAAGCCTGGCCTTGGGCCATTCGCTTCACTTCTCTGAGCCTCAGTTTCCTCATCTGAGCAGTGAGCTGGCAATCCTGCCTTACAGAATGTTCTGAGGAGCCAGGAGAGGGCTGGGCATGCAGTGAGTATTCCAGGGGTGGCAAAGGATCCCATGGCCTTGAAAACATACTTAGGTTTCAGCCCAGACTTGCTGCCAGAAACAAGGGCAGCTATTTCTTCTAGCTGGGCAGGAGGGCACCAAGGATGGGCCCTCCGGGCATGGGTGCAGCCTTGAGAGCCAAAGCAGTGCCCGTCAACATGGCCTTTTTCATCTGAGCATCAAAGCAAATCACCAAAGTGGAACCAGTTTCCCTCAGCCTGGCAGCGCCTGCTGGCAGGTTGCGGAAGACAGGGGAAAGAGCAGGAATTCCAGGTGGCCACCTCAGCAGCCTGATCAGGTGCACCCCCAAGACACACCCCCAAGGAGCAGTGTCCTCCAGAGACCCAGGAAGGCAGCGCTATGTGCTGGGAAATATGCAGGGTCGGAGTGAGTTCAGGCCCGGGTTCAAATCCTGGCTCAGCCACTCTGTCGGGCCCTGGGCAGATCATTGCACCTTTCTGAGCCTCGGTAATCTCACGTGTCCAGTGGCGAGAATGAGGCTACTGCATGACACTATCACTGGCCTGGGCCTGCAGTCAGGAAGGGCTCACTACAAAGGCCCTTCCCTCCTCATCCCATGTGGAGTCTGAACTGAGCGGAGCCAATCCCAAAGAGGAAAGGAGAAACGTGCAGGGCCGTCCCAACCCCCAAGTCACAGTAACTCACAGTGCCCCAGACTGGAGCTCTGGACATCAGAGTTCCTCAGGAGACCTTAGACATCACCATGCAGCTGGCTCCCTGCTGTCTACGAGCTAAGGCTACAAATGGGTGAACTGAGACCCAGAGAGGGAAAGGGAGTTGGCCACATCGTACAGCAGTAGATCAGTAGCTAGAGGCTCTGGGGCTATCTCACTGTGTGGTCTTAGGCCCTCGCTGACCTCAGTTTCCCCATCTGTACAGGAAGAATGGGCATTCCAGGACTCAGTGCCCAAACCTGAAACTCGGGGGGGGGGGTGGTGTTGCCCCCAGGGAGCCCACGGCTGGAAGGACCCGCAAAGGGGGAATGAGCTCTTGGCATCCCAGGTGTGCTCTCATCAAAGAGCTGTGGACTCAGCCCTAGGCTTGATGCAGCTCCAGAGACCTGGAAGACCAAGGTCCTTGCCGCATGCATGGTCCCTGAGGGCTGAGGAGCACCCCTGCCTGACCCTTATCAGCACCATGGTCCCTGTCTGCTCCTGCACCAGCCCACTGCCCACTGCTGCCACCCTGCTCCCTTTCCCAGCCTGGATCCCATTTGCTCCCTGCCATATCAGCACCCAACCCCCAGTGCTGACGGTCAGGGCCCACTCGCTCAGTATCCCCCACCTCACACAGGCCCCCTCACCTCTGGACTGGGGAACGAGGCCGGGGCTGCACGGGGCCTGGAGCAGCAGCAGGCTGCAGAGCACGAGGCTAGTGCCAGAGAGGACCCTCATAGTTCTGGCAGCACAGGCAGTAGCCGGCGCGGTTGTGGGGGCCAGTGGGGTCCAGGTCTTATCAACCTCGCTGCCCGCCCAGCCTCTGGGTCAGGTGGCCCCCAACTGACGACTGATGTGGGGGCAGCCCGCCCTGGCCCCTAGGCCCCCAGGGGCGGGGCTCGGGCTGAATGGAGGTGTGTGTGCCCTGAGAGGGCGGGAGCGCCTGGCCCGGGCTCCGGAGGCCCCTCTGACCACAAGGGCTCCTTTGCCTGCAGAAGCAACCAGAGCCGCAGCTGGAATTTGGGAAATCTCAGGTGGGTGGGGGGTGGCTCCTCCAGGGGCTGGAGCCCACACTGCCTTGAAGCTCCACCCCAAGCCCAGGCATACCTGAGTCCAACGGCCAAGCCCAGCCCTGCCCTGCACCTTCATCCCACACCCAAATCCTTCCCCCACCCACAACCCCAAGTTTCTCATTAAACGCACTTCCCCTTCCCTAGCCTCACTGCGCCCTGCTCTCTGCACACACCCTGCTCTCCAGCTACCCCTGGATTCTCCTCGAAGGCCTCCAGGCCATCGCACATGCACGGCCATCTGCCCAGAATCCTTTCCTCTTGCTAACTGTCTGCCTTGCAGTATCTTTCAAGGTCATAATCAGGGCTAACGTGTACCTTCACTCAGTATGGGCAGGGCAGTAGAGACCATGGTTAAGAGCACAGACTTGGGAGCCAGGTTACCTGGGTTTGCTATACCAGCAAACCACCTGTGTGACCATGGGCCAGTGACCTCACCTCTCGTGTCTCAAATTCCTCATCTGGAAACTAGGGATGGTAAGAGCGCCTGCCTCCTAGGGTTGACTCAAGGAGCAAAGGAGTTAGGTGTGGTTTCTCAGTTAATCCTCATGACAACTTTGTAAAGCAGCTACTGTTAAAGAACAGAGAGGTGAAGTAACTTGTCTGAAGTAACACAGCTAAGAAGTGTTATTGCCAGGATAGAGCCCCAGGCCCGGCTCTCGGCCATGCTGCTGTCTCAGTGCAGCATGATGGGGGTGCCTTCTTCATGCCCATCTCTTCCCGCTGTGGGTCCCTGCTTGTCCCACCTCACCTGTGAGCCAGTGGATTCAACTCTACATCAGGCCCAGCACAGAGAAGGCAAAGATAAAGCTTTCTAAACAAAGTGAAATCACCAGGAACGATCCCTTTCATTGCATTTGGGTCTAGTAGGTCATGAGATAGAACGGAAAGAGCATGGGCTTGTCTACCTGAGAGATCCAGGTTGAAAGCCACTTCTGCTCCTATCTGGCTGTGTGACCTGGAGCTGGTGACTTAACCTCTCTGAGCCTCAGCTTGCCATGGTGCAGTGGGAATGGTCGTTCTTGATCTCCCTGCCCCATGTGAGGGGCAAGAGGGGGACAGAAGTGGAGATGGGGTTAAAAGATTGTCATTGCTCCCGGAGGCAGAATCCTAAGACTTGGGACCTATGCCCTTCACTCGGTGTAAGTTATCCTTAATAAAAGGAAATCTACAGACAAAAAGTGATTGCCGGGTGCAGCAGACCCAACTCATGGCAACCACGCTCTCTGGCAATTATTATAATGATCCCGTCCACCCTTGACATGGCACAGTTACTCATTCTATCACTCTATCTCCTTTGCTCTCCCAACAAACCTGAGAGGTCAGCAGATCTGAGTGTGTTGGCGCATTTGTCAGATGGAGAAACTGAGGCCCAGAGAGGTTCACTGACTTACCCGAAGCCACCAAGCCAGTTTGGGGCAGAGCCAAGCCTAAAGCTCAGGCCTCACTCGCCTTTGCACCAGTGTTAGGGAAGGAGGATGTTAAGAGCATCGCCTTCTGACTTTCTCCTCTTACATTTTATGTGTGCCTGATTCACAGCCCTCCCCAATTCCAAAAACCACGTGAAGCTGCTGATTCCTTTTTCTGCTACAACTTTGAAGTCGAATTCTCCTCCAGAGGTACTGCAGGGTGGGGCGATGGTGGTGCCTCTCCCTTCCCAAAATGGTGTAATAAAGATGTTACCTGTCTCCCCCACAGGACATGAGCTCCCTCTGAGCAGGGGACTTGCCTGTCTCAGTCACCACTGAATCCCTGGGACCCAGCGTGATGCCTGGCACAGGATCTCTGGTGAGCAAATGAAGGAAAGAATGAAAAGAACTAACTACGAACCGGTTCCATTTCCCTATAAACCACCCAGGGTCACACAAGGGCCATCGACGGTGACCAGGGGTGAGAAATGTACAGTGCTGTCCTCGTGCCATGCTGGAGGTGAACGAGGAGAACGTGAGCTGGGGTGTCCTCACCAACTGCGCACGCCCCCCCGCAACTCCCCTGACGGCCAGGGCTGTGTCCTGGGCCTCAGGGCACAAGGCTCCATTAGCTGGGCAGCAGCTGGCCCATGAAACAGCCCTTTCAGCTCCACCTCTGAATGGCAGTTCTATGGGCTCGTCGGAGGAACACAGGCGCCTTCTCTGTGTCACTTCTGCGCTCATTAGCAGAGCTGTAGAAATACACTACAGGTAAGTTTTCAGGAAGAGAGATGGGTCCCCCACCGACCACCACCAAATAAGAACCTTTGGCATTCTATAGCAAGGGGATAAAGGCCTAGAGGCGGTAGTGGAGATCTGGAAGTTCAGCATATACATTAAGGAAAGAAAATCAATATTTGTGTTTTTTTAATGTGAAACATTTTTCCCTAGGACTCAAAATCGAGAACAGTGTGTCTGGTATGAGCCGGAGGAAGAAAAAAAAATGCACGGAGAGGCCTTCTGCGTAGTTGCTCACAAGGCAAACAGTGAAGGGCTCTGCTGTTCCCTCCTCCTGTTTTCACATCCCTCGGGCTTCCAGAAACTTAAAGCCGTTAGTGTTTAATGCAAGAGAGAGCATTTGTGATCCACGGAGAGGCCCCTGGGCAGTGTGGTTCAGTGGGAAGCACCCAGGACTCCCTCTCCAGTGCTCCCAGGATCAACTCTTTCCCTAAAGAGCAAACTGGTTAACTTGCAATAACCTAGCTAACCAGATGCAACATCAGCCGGGGCAGGCTGCCCCCTTCACTCTTCGCTCACCATCATCAGTTTGGCAGTATCCACATACGCCTTTACCAGTACTTATTTAATCTTTTTGTATAATTCACTCTAAACCAACTCACTTCTTAAAAATTTCTCTGCCTTCTAAGAAATAATAGCCATGAAATCACTGGTTTGATGTACAGTTTATTTATTTATTCCAATAAACATTCATTCAATATAAAATTTAAATAAATTCAAAACTAATTAAATTTAGCTTTTTCATCCACATATCACTGAAAATTTTGTTTTCTGCCGGTGGCATGCACGACAGACTTTGAGGAATGCTGTGAAGTGAAACGGCTTCAGAATCAAAGAGAGCTGGGCTTGAGTCCCCCTCAGCTGTGGCGATTTCCAGTAAATCCCTCCCTTTTCTTCCTGTTTCATGTCTGTAGCATTGGAATCTTAATGCTAATGCCACTGGAAGATTGTAAGGAAGCAATGCAGTGAATGCTACATCAATGCGTATTGGACTTTTTGTTTTAGTTTTTGGGTTTTGTTTTTTGTGTTTTGTTTTTTGTTTTTAAGATGGGGTCTCACTCTGTCACCCAGGCTGGAGTACAGTGGCACAATCACAGCTCATTGCAGCCTCCACCTCTCTGCTTCAGGTGACCTTCCCACCTCAGCCTCCTAAGTAGGGGACTATAGGTGTCCACTACCATGCCCAGCGAATTTCTTTTTTTTTTTTTTTTTTTTGGTAGAGACAGGGTTTCACCGTGTTGCCCAGGCTAGTCTCGAACTCTTGAGCTCAAGTGATCTGCCCACATCAGCCTCCCAAATTGCTGGGATTACAGGCGTGAGCTACCATGATGGGCCAATGCTTATTGTTCTTACAATGCCATCTTGTATCAGTCAGGCTAGGACAGGTTATGTTGCAATAACAAACACGCCCCCCAAATCACAATGGCTTAATATAGGGTTTGCTTCTCTCTCCTGGCACCGTCCAGGGCCAGGCAGGTGCCCCCCACATAGGCCCTCTCCAAAGTCACCTCCACCATTTCCAAGTCCTTGTCTCTGGCCATGTGGACAAGAGAGAGACAGCAAGGGTCTCTCTTAACTGCCTCAGACAAGGAGTACACATTACCTGACTCTACCTGGATGCCCAGGGCCAGGATATGGCATTTAGTTAGCAATGACAGTCTCTGTCACCATTGCCAGAGGGGTAAGGCTTTGTTAGCCCTGTATCACCTCTAGATGGAAATTCAGACTTAGCTGGCGTTTAAAGCTCTTCACTGTCAGCTTCCTTCCACCTTCCGGGCCATTGTCAGTCTTTCTCTTTCTCCCCCTCTCCTTCCCTCCCGCCGTCTCCCTCTCTTCTCTAGCACAGAATGAGTCACTCCTTCTGTTTTCAGAGCCTCCCAGAGAGACTCCAGTCCTCATACTAACTGCCTATCAGAGTTTGCACTCAATCCATGGTGACCCATTTTATTTGTGGGGAAATGTCAAACCCTGAAGCTCAGGCTGTGAAGGAAACTCAAAGGTTATCTCTACCTGGCCACCCATGCTACTCACCTGTTGTTAAAACTACAAGCTCCACCCCTGCCTTCTCGGGGCCAGAGGGTCAGCTGTCACCCCAGGAGCAGCTGTGAGAGCTTCCCAAGCGAATGGTTCCTGCAGTCAATCACAATGGAAGAAGAAATGAGCATCTGGAGGAGCAGGCTCAGGTTTAGCACTGGGAACTCTAGCTGGCCCAGTTAATGCCCCGACCCATGGCCCTTCAGCCCACTGTGGGTCCAGCTCACCTACAGCTGCAGCAGGTAGTTCCCAGGGATGTGGGCAGTGGGCCAGGCAGCCTGGGATTTAACATCCCCAGGGGTAACCCACAACCCGTGGGGATCAGAAGACCCCAGCATCCCCATCCCCCACTGGACAGTTCTGAGACACGCTCCTCACCATTCCTCAGAAGGTCCCCAGCAGGAGTGAACCCCAGTTGCCCACGGAGGTGACCAGTTTATTCATGCACATTGTATTGGCTTTTATCCTGTCCCCACCTCACTTCCCCTCACTGTATTTCCTGGGATCACCTCCCAAATAAGCTACCTGCACCCAAGTCCTTTTCTCAGGATACCTGGTCACATCTCCAGGCCTTGGCCCAACTGTTTTCCAGCCTGGCATGTTTTCCCAGCAGGTAGAGCAGAGTAAGCAGCAGGCGAGTGTCCTGTTTGACCATCTAGGCCACTGAGATGGCAGCAAAATTGTTTCTCAGGTGGATGTTGTTTATTTATTTAGAACTGCGGCTCCCTCGTGCCAGCAGCTCTCTGCTGTGCCCACTGACCATCAGAGCGCTCTTCGTGGCTGATTAGGGAGGTTTCCTCCCGGAGACCCAGGAGACAGACTGGAATGTGAGCACTGGTTCCCAGAGAGCCCATCCGGGAGGGCAATGGGCAAGGCCTGTGGCTGCAGAGACACACAGTTGCTGCTGCTTACACCCTCTGCGGAGGCCCTGCTGCCACCCAAAGACCCAAGGAGAACCCAAGGATGGGTCCTGCCCCTGACTTCCTTTAACCTGCAACTGCTTTTCTTGACACTTAAACAGTTTCATTGCAAATTGGAGACACTGCCAGAGTATCGGACTGGGCATGAATCTCTGGTCTTCCCAAAAGTCAGGCAGAGACGTGGCGGGACCCACAGTCACAGGGCAGGTTCCTCATCTACAAGGTGGTCATGTTCATCCTGGCATCCAGGAGCCTGCAGTGCAGCTGGGCTGCTCCTCCTGCCCAGGCCCCATTCGGACCACAGTCCCCATGATCTGAGATGTCACATGTGGTTCATGACACCTCCCATGTGCTGTCTTGGTCTCAGGCCCCACGCCTGGTCAGCCAAACTGGAATCCAGGGTGAGGAGGCATGTGCTTTCGTCCGCGGGCCTGTCTGGGGAGGCTACGGTGCAGCAGCGCGTCCTGCTGATGGGTTAACACCTCTGTGAACTTGAGTGACACCCACCCAACCTGACATCCCACCCACACGTCCACAAGTAGTGCTCACATCTCAGCCTGCCTCCTTCCTCGCTCTCCTGAACTCCAGACCTAGAGACCCAGCTGCCTCCTGAGCGCCTCCCAGTGAATGTCCCCCAAGGTAGTGCAAATCCAGCACCACCGAAACTCGATGCGTCCTTTGCCATCCCCCACTCTGTGTCCTCTGCTCAGAGCTGGGCATCACTATCCAGGGGCCTGCAACATCCAAAAGCTCCCTGCCGCCTCCGAGGCCTCCCTCTTATGCCAGGGCCCTCCCAAGAGGGCTCAGAGCCTGGAATAGGAATTAAGTGAGGGCCTTGTGAGGTGGAAGTTCCCAGAGGAAGGGTGAGGTTACCCAGAAAGGTCTAGAGACACAAGCTCAGGTCCATTTGGGTGGACTGAAGTACAACCAGCTCTGCCCCTTGGCCGATGCATGACTGTGGGCAGAGGCAGCCCCTCCCTGAACCTCAGGAATGATCACCACCCAGCACCTGCCGTGTGAGGCCACTGGGAGCTTCATGGAGCCAACACACTGAAGGGCCTGCTCAATTATGGGGAGTCTTCCTGCTACCGTCACAGCCCCCGAGAAACCTGAGGTTGCCCCACTTAGCACCCCAGGTTTAATTTTACCAGCTCTTTTTTCCCTCCAAGAGACAGCCACTCTAGGCTGCCCTCACCTGCCCAGGCCTGGGAGCAGCTCCCTCTATCCTGGGGCCGGCTCCTTTCCAGGCATGAAGCTCAAACAGGCGCCGTCAGTGGGTCCAAACCATCGCAGCCCCGTCAAAGGACCCCTGTGTGAGCCTCAAACGGGGCATTGATAGGGCCTGGGTGAGGGCTGCCCAGGCGATCGTGGGCTCGCTTGGCTTGGCTGGTCATGCGGACTTCCCCAAACCCAGCTATTTCCTGTCCCTCGGGTGGCCCCCTCCCAGCTGCCTGGCCACAGGGTACAATCCCACTACACAGCTCAGCCTGTTCCTCGGCTCCAGGCCAGAGGTGGGAGTCGGGGAAGGTGGGAAGGACAGGAGAGTCACGCTGGCAAGTTCAGGGCCTCCTGGTCCTTGTGATACAGGCAGCCATGGCCCTTCGGTCTCCTTGTGAAAGGATGCAAGACTGGGCCAATGTCTCTCCTCCTGTGACCTCTGCTCTCAATCCACACTTCCTGGGGCTTCTCAGCAGGCCCTCTTCCCATGGGTCTTTGCAAGAAGCAACAACTCACACAGACTGGGGCTCCAGCCCCTCTAATAGCCTCCACTCGGAGTAGAAAAAAAAAGGTGCTTGGTCTCATCTCTGACCACTGTGTGGCCTCAGGAAAGTCACTTGATGTCTCTGGGTCTCTGCCCTCAAGTGTGAACAGGAGCTCGCTTTCCATTTCTGTGAGTTACACTGCACTGATTGCTTGGGGGTCTGATAAGGAGCAGATAACATCCATGAAGAAATCTGCCATTTCCCCCAAAAACTGACACCACCAGAAGGTTGACAATGCCTCTCAAACTCATCCCCGTCCCTACCTCCCCATAGGACGACTTCCCCAGCCTTTGTAGGGGTCCCTGCACTTGGGCTCTTCCTTCCTAAAACCCAAATCTTGTAACTCCTTGGCCCAAAATCCTTCAACGACACTTGTCTCAGGTTAGTCCATGTTCCTCGGTGTGACATTCAAGGCTCTATGAGGGCTCTTTTGGTATTGGTGACAGATTCCAATTCAAACAGCCCTGGTCTCTTTATTAACTTTACTCTCAGGTGAGCCCTCAACAGCTCAGCTACACCAGGGGAGAAAAGATAAGAGATGGAGAAAGAGAAAGAGACATTAATAAAGAGTTGGAGTCCTGGATCCTGCCATACCTGAAGCCGAAAATCCCTGGATTTTTTATTTGTATGAGAGCCAAGAAACATCGTGAACCACCTTCTGGTTTTTCATAATAAACTTGGTTCATAAGGCTTCTGTTACTTGCAACCATGTCCCTCCTGTAAATTCCCTTCTTGGCTGAACTTAGCCAGGGCGAGCTTGCACCCAAAGAGCCCCACTGTCTGCAAAAATGCTCTTTCTCACCCAGACCCCCACAGCTGGCCCACAGCTGGCTGGCCTCCTCTCCCTCCCCACCCAACTTGCAGCCACGCTGAGCGTCTCGCCCCGGCTCCTCTGCCCAATGCCACAGAGTCCTTGCACATCCTGCTACCTAGACCTAGAGCACCTTTCCCACTCTGCTTACTGCTGCCTTCTTATCCTTCAGACTCCACTTGGTGACACCCTTCAAGAGGCTTTCTCTGGCCCTCAGGCCACATCTGAGGTCCCCCAGGCTTTCCCTATTGTGGCAGCCCTTTTGTGGATCTGTCCCTCCTACCCAGACTGGGGGGAACTGGAGGCGAGTCCTACCTGTTGAGGTCATCCCGTGTCCAGAGCAGGACCGGCCCCAGGGGAGTGGAGTGCGCGCCCGATTAGGGAGACGTCAGAGTGCTTCATCTCAGGCTGTGGTTCATGATCAGTCAGCATCGGGTCAGGACCACCTCTCACTCAGCATGGCTCATGGGAGGAGTTTCTGGATGGAACAACCAGGTGTGTGTGTATTTATGTGGGTGTGTGGAGGTGGGTGTGATTGTGTGGAGGGGTGTGGGGAGTGTGTGTGGGTATGTGGGGGGTGTTTGTAGGTGTGTGGGTGTGTGTGTGTAGGGGCATGGGGGGTGTGAGTGTGTGGGTATGTGGGGGGAAATAATAGGTATGTAGGCCATATGAATATATAGATATTTAATAGAGTGTATGGAAGGTAGAGTGTAGAGTAATGTGGAGAATTAAGAGGATGTGAGTGTATAGGTATAGAGGTGCTATGGGAGTGATGTGAAGTGGGAGTATGTATATGGAGGAGTTGTGGAGAGGTAATGTGTGGGCATGTGGGAGGTGTGTGTGTGGTGGCTGTTTGTGGGTGTGTGGGGTGTGTGTGGGTGTGGGGTGGGTGTGTGTGGGAGGTGTGGGGGAGTGTGGGGTGGTGAAGGTATGTGCGGGGTTGTGGAGGAGTGTGTTTGTAGGCTAGTAATTAGTGGGGGTAGAGGGTATGTATGTGGATGTGTAGAAGTGCCAGAAGTGCAGGAATGTGTGGGTGTGTGTGGATGTGATTGCTTGATGGGTGTGGCTGTGTGTTGGATGTGTGTGGGTGTGTGGGGGTGTTGGTGTGTATGGTGGTGTGTGTGGGTGTGTGTGGCTCTGGAGAGTATTAATGTGTGGATGTGTCTGGGTGTGTGGAGGGTTGCTGTGTATGTGAGTGTGGGTATGGGAGATATGTGTGAGTGTGTGTGTGGGAGGAGTGTGAGTGCATGGGTGTGTGTGGATGTGAGTGTTAGGTAGATATGTATATGTATATATAGGAAGTTAGTATATATAGGTATTTGTAGGTATATAGGTGTATGGGTAGTAGGGGTGATATTAATGTATGTGGGTGTAATGTGGATGTAAGGTTTAGCTGGAGTGTGGAGTGTAGGAGGATTGGAGTATGTGTATAGAATTGTAGGTGTAGGGAGTATATGTGTGTAGGGTGTAAAGGTGGGAGTGTGTGGGTGTAGGTGTGGCTGTGTGTGGATGTGTGTGGGGGTGTGGGGGGTGTTGGTGTGCATGTGGGTGGTGTGTGGATGTGTGGCTGTGTGGGTGTTTGGATGTGTAGCTGTATGGGGGAGTGTGAGGGGGTAGGGTGTGTGAGTGTAGATGTGAGTGCATGGGGGGTGTGTAGATGTGAGTGTGTGTGGGTGTGTGGAGGGGTGTTGCTGTGTATGTTTGTGATGTGTGTGTGGGTGTGAGGGGTGTGAATATGTGTGGATGTGTGTGTGGGTATGGGGCGTTGGTAAGTATATGGGTGTGTGGGTGTCGGTGTGGGGGTGTGGGGGTGAGGGTATGAGTGTGCATGGATGTATATGTGGGTGTATGTGGGTGTGTGAGTTTAGGTGTGTGGATGTGTGAGGGGGTGGGGTGTGTATGTTGGTGGGTGTGGGGTGTGGGGGATGTGAGTGTAGAGGCATGTATATGTAGATGTGAGGAGTAGAGGGTGAGGGAGAGTGTAAGTTGTAGAGGTGTGTGTGAGGAGTGCATATGTGGATGTGTATATATAGGTAAGAGTGTGTGGGTGTGTGGGAATTAGGGGTGAGGGGGGGGTGTGGTTGTGTGTGGGGGTTGTGGGTATGTTGGTGGAGTGTGTGTGCTTTCGGTGTTGGGATTGTGAGTGTGGAGGGGTGTGTGTGGGGGTGGGGGGTGAGGGGTGGGTGGTGTGAAGTGTGGTGAGAGTAGAGATACCTGTTGGTGGAATTATGGTTGTGGGGGTTGTGAGGGGTGTGTATGTGGGTGTAGGAGTGGGAATGGGGTGAGGGGGTGGGTGTTGGTGTGAGGTGTGGGGGTTGGGCATGTATGTTGGTGGGTGTGGTTGTGGGAGGGTTTGTGAGGGGTGTGTATATGGGTGTAGGAGTGGGAGTGGGGGTGAGGGTGGGTGTTGGTGTGAGTGTGGGGGGGCTGTGGGTGTGTACATTGGTCAGTGTGGTTGTGGGGGATGTGTGAGGGTATGTGGGAGTGTAAATTAGAGTTAGTGAAGCAGAGTAGAGGTGGGTATGAAGTGTAGGTATGTGTTAGTGTGTACGTTGGGTGTGGTTGTGGGGTGTGTGTGTGAGGGTGTGTATATGGGGTGTAGGAGTGGGGTGGGGGTGGGGGATGAGGGTGGGTGTGAATGTGGGAGTGTGGTGTGTACGTTGGGTGTGGTTGTGGGGGTGTGTGTGTGAGGGGTGTGTATGTAGGTGTAGGAGTGGGAGTGGGGGTGGGGGATGAGGGTGGGTGTGAATGTGGGAGTGGGTGTGTACGTTAGGTATGGACATGCAGAGGTGTATTATTAATGTAGAGATGTGTATATAGGTGCTTAAGTGGGAGTAGGGGGTGGGGATGAGGTGGGATGAATGTGGGAGTGTGGGTGTGTACATTGGGTGTGGTTGTGGGGAGTGTGTGTGAGGGGTGGGAGGTGTAGGTGTGGGGGTGGGGGTGGGGGTGAGAGGTGGGGTGGGTGTGAGTGTGGGTATGTTGAGTAAGTTGGTGGGTGTGATTGTGGGGGGTGTGAGTGTCAGTGTGAGGGGTGCGTATGTGGGTGTGTATGTGGGTGTAGGAGTGTGGGTGTGTGGGGGTGGGAGATTGAGGGGATGGGGTATGAGATTATGTAATAGAGATTCTGAGTATATTGTTATGTATATTTAGTGAAGTGGAGTGTTAGGAGCGTAAAATTAGAGGTGTGTATGTGTAGAGGATGGGGGTGAGAAGTGGGGGTAGGTGTGTGTAGTGGGTATGGCCAGGTGTATGTTGAGTAGGTGTGGTTGTGGGGAGTGAGTGTGTGACGGGTACCTATGTGGGTAGTATGTATGTAGGTGTATGGAGGTGGGGTACAGGGGTGATAGAGGTGGGCGTTGGGGGAGTGTGAGGTGTGGGGGTGTGGAGGTGTGGCCATGCTGGGTAGGTGTATGTGGTTGGGAGTGTGTGAGGGGTGTGTATGTAAGTGTAGGTGTGGGGCTTAAGTGAGGGGGTGGGTGTTGGTGTGAGTGTGGGGGTGTGGGTGTGTACGTTGGTGGGTGTGGTTGTGGGGGTGTGTATGTGGGTGTGGGGGAGTGTGGGTGAGTCCTGGGGGTGGTGGAGGTAGAAGGCTGGTCTCCGCCCTCTCTACACTGTATTTCCAGAAACACATCAGCCAGAGAGAAGCTTGTTGCTGCTTTATTGAAACTTCCTCCCTGTCGCACACAAAGCAATTACACAAGGGGGTATTGCCAGGAAGCTTTTGCAGAGCCTTCTCCCTCTGTACCCCCCGACAGTCCCCAGAGACCCTGCCTCTGTGGTCTCCACCTCTGGGTCCGCTCCCTGGAGGACCCCGACACACAGGGAAGCAGGCACAGGAGGGCTGTGGGGGCCAAACCTCCCTGGTTGCCACAACCACCATGACCCCAGTGGCAAGGTCTGTGCCCACAAGGGGGTTGCCTGCTTTGACTGAACTAACCGGTGGGTTTAGTCCAACGAACAGATGTGCCCGACTTCAGGGCTGAATTTTTGCTTGATCACAAGCCTCAGGCAGAACTGAGTCGTCTATGACTGAATCGACTGAATGGATGGCCAGCAACGGCCTGGCCTGGGAATGGACTGGCAGCTCGTCACTAAAATGACTGTGATTGAGCTGACTCCTTTCATGGAATCAACCACTATGCAGCCACACTGACCACAGAGCAACTGAATAGGTGAGCATTGGACTGTTGATGACAACTCTTCCGCAGAACAATTGTGTGTTTGAAGAGACTGTTTTGTGATGAAATAACTGTTATTTCCTGGAGCTAATTATTGAATGACAGTCTGTCAACTGTTTAAATGAATCTCATTTGAATTAACAATTATACAGTCACTCAGAGGTCCTACATTCACCAGAGTTGGCATCCAGTTGATGGGTTCATTTGAATTAAATGGTTTGGAGGCTAACTTGGTTTTTTAAATTGAATTTCGTCACTATTCTATGTATTCTATTTATCACTATTCTAAACGACTCATGGTTGGCTAACTGATTATCATTTAAGCAAGCTAGTTGAAGAAATTGATTACATGTATATTTATATGTGGGGGTAGCTAATTGATGACTACTTGATTAAATTGCTATGTGAAGTGACAACTATTTATAAATCAATGCAATAGACTGTTGTTTTGACCAAATTATGTTACTGAACTGACAAGTGGGTTTTTAATGCGTCAGTTGCTTGGTTGAACTGATCAAGTCGATAGTTGCTTAACAAACTCACCAACTTTAGAATGACCGATGGTCTAAACAAGTGTCGGAGCTGATTGACATAAACCAAGCATTGTTGGGCTGAATTTTTGAGAGACCTGAGGAGTGATTCAGCCTAAAGCGTTGACCCAATTGTGAGCAGCTCACAGGCCCTGCAGGAGGAGCAGGCCAGCGAGGGAGACACAAGCAGATTGTCCTGCCAGGGAGGGGCAGGAGGGTCCACCCAGGCCGCAGGGGCCACCAAAGCAAAAAAGCAGATTATGAGGCAGCTCCACCCCTCCCAGCACTGGGGCTGGGGCCTGGCGAGGGTCACACTTCTGAGTATGGGGGTGGTGCTGGGTCGCCCTCTGGGGTCTTCGATGGCAAAGACAGGGCTTCCTCGTAGGACGGAAGGACCACCTGGGAGAGACACAGAGATGAGGGTTGAGTATGGTCAAAAACGACCTGCAATTCCAACCCGGGGTCATGGGACCCAAACCCCCACCTCTGGCAAAATGATGCTGGTGCTGCTGCTGCTGCTGCTGATGATGATGATGATAATGACTGGCAGGTCTTGGATGTTTGCTATGTGCTAGACACTGCCTGCATGAGATAGGTGCAGTCCCCAGCCCTGTAGTGGACATACTTGCCTTTGCCTATTCAGCATCAAGTCCCCCTTATTTTGAATACAGTGCACCATTTTCCTTGGGAAAACATTCTCTGTCCATATACCTCCAAACGAACTCGTCCCATCCCTCAGATCCAGCGGGGTGGCTGGACTTGGCCACTCAAAGTAGAATTCCATCCTCCTGGCTATCGTCCTTGGTTTGGGGATAGGCACGTGGCCCAAGTTGGTCCAATCAGACAGACTCCTGGGACCTTCTTTTTCTGTTGGGATTACTGAGAGGGTGGGATATCGCCTAGGGGTTTTGGCAGTCATTTTGCCACCACAAGGGACGGGCTTCCTGAAAACGAAGCCGACATCAAGGAAAGTAGAGTCAAGAGATGGAGAGGATGAGATCGTATCCTGATGTCATAATTCAGCCAGGCCCAAGCCAGACCTACATTTGGCTGCTAAGTTCTATGAGCTAGTAAATTCCTTAAGTCAGATTGAGTTGGGTTTTTGCCACTTGCAACCAAAAGTGCCTTAACTAATACAATCTCCACCTTACCGGGGAGGAAAGTAAGTTACCAGGAATTTAAACCATCACTTTCCAATAAGCTACTTCTAAGTACACCCCATCCTCTCTTTCCCGAAAGCCTCCTTCTCCTTTCCCAGCTATCTCATATCCATTGTCCCTCCAAGACCAGTCAACTGTCACCTCCTCCAGGAAGCCTTCCCTGATATCCAAAAAGAGGCCAGGTCTTTCCTCTGTGCTTACTGTCCCTGTGCTTCACACCAAGTTGTAATTGTATCTATGTGTCTGAACTATACACTCCTCTAAGGCAGAGGTGGCATCTTAGTTTTCTCTGCGCCCCCTGGGATTGATATGAGACTAGCAAAGAGTGAGAGGTAGTAAATACTGAATAAATGAATGAGTGAGTGAATGAGTGAGTGAATGAATCTTAGACTACCAGAACTGAAAGAGACCACATTTCTTCTGTTCCAACCCTCGTCTTACAAATAGAGAAACCAAGGTCCAGAGAGGGAAGGAGACTCGACCCAAATGGCACAGGCAGTGAATGGCAAGGCTGGCACCCACCTGCAGCCAAACTCACCTTCTGGAACATCTTGGAGTTGCTCCTCTCCTCAATCGAGTTCAAGCACTTGATGAATCTGTAGCACCGCCACACACACTTGAACATGTAGACCTGGAAAAAGGCCCAGGTCAGGCTGTGCTCTGCTGAGCGTCCTTCTCACACTCCAGCAGGCCTAGGACGTATGCCAGGGAAGAGCCACCACTCTCCCCAGAAGCCAGCATCCAGCCGCTCCTGCTCAGACCTCTCATTCTGGTTGGGGGTTCCTCACCAGCCAGTCCAGAATATTCCAGGTACTGCCCTTTTCGTTGCCCCATAGACACCACATAGCAAGCGGATTTTGGTGGCTTCTGGCCCACCCTCCAATTTCCCCAGCAATAGACCCACAGCTCCTGCTTGACTGCCCTCACTGACCGGGAGCTCACTACCTCCCGAGACAGCCCTGGCCATCTGGAAACAGAGCTGATGGTGGGACATGTTTTCTTCAAAATTGCTTCTGATGTGTTGTTTTCTAAAGCAGATTACAAAACAGCATGTGCAGTGTTGGCCCATGTTTATAGAGGAGGAACAATTGGTATATATCCATCAGCTGATGCAAGTTGATGTAAGAATTGGGCAGAAGCTTTCCAGAGTGGGGCGTACAATCCCAAGGGGCGAGCTCAAGAAACAACAGAAAACCCCCAGGATGCTCCCTGAGTAGGAGGAGAGGGTCCTGTACTGGAAGGTCTTATTTGATGGATTCCCTGATTGGGCACATAGGTGGGGCAAGGAGACATATGGAGGTACTGAGTGACAAAGAATGAGGTATGAAGGCCCAGGGAAAATCAAGTAGGTGGAGGGGGCCAGCAAGGCAGAATGAGGGTCAAAGAGGGAAGCCCCTCATTCTGGAAGATAAAAAACAGAAGGGGAGCTGGGGGACGGAGCTGTGTGGTGGGATCTGGGGAGGGGTCCTGCAGTAGAGAGTGCCATGGAAACCCCACACTGACTTCCCCCATGAATCCTTTGGAGCATTCTCACTGCACACTCACTAGTGCTTTTGTGCTAGGTCAGTCCTTGGAGAAGATGTTAAAAGGGGCAAGGTTCTGTTTCTAGGTTGGCATTAGGTGACGGCAGAGACTGCCCAGGGCCTCAGATGGAAGCAGGAGCTGGAGTCCGCAGACGCCCACCCACCAGCACAGAAAGGCTGGGGGGAAATGCCCCAAGTTAGCAGTGATGTTCTCTGTGTGGGATGGGGATGGTGGAGTGCTTGTCTTCTTTCTACTTATCTGTAGTTTTTTGTTTTTTGTTTGAGAGAGAGATTCTCACTCCGTCACCTAGGCTGGAGTACAGTGGCACGATTATGGCCCACTGCAGCCTCAACTTCCCAGGCTCAAGCAATCCTTCTGCCTCAGCCTCCCTAGTAGCTGGGACTACAGGCACGTGCCACCACATGCGTCTAATTTTTTTTTTTTTTTAATGTTTTGTAGAGACAGAATCTTGCTATGTTGCCCAGGTTGGTTTTGAACTCCTGGTCTCAAGCAATCCTCCCAACTTGGCCTCCCAAAGCACTGGGATTACAGGTGTGAGCCATCACACCCAGCTCATCTGTAGCTTTTTAATTTCTACAATGACCTATGTTACTTTTATGATCAGAAAAGAACACTTCTTAAAAGCCCTTCCTTCTGTTCTGTGGTCATCAGCATCCCTGTGGCTTCAGGCCACAGGCCCCCATTGTGGCCTCTAGGATCCCACAAAATTCCCCACGAGAGTTCTTCAGGTGTTAAGAAACAGCAGTCATGTCCCCCTTGAGTCCTCTATTTTCCATGCAGAATAGCACTCAGGTCTTTGTTGGGTTTTGTGGGGGGTTTTTTGGCTTCCTAAGATGGTACGTTTTCTTGTCTCTTCACATTGCTGGTTGCACTGCTGTGAACACACTCTGGTGCTTCACCATCAGTCAGACCTGGGACCTGAAGCTGGACCCTATCCCTGGGCCTGACCACCCCAGAGAAGAATGAGACCATTCCCCTCCCTCCTTCTCATCAACAAACCTCTATTAACACGATCTCAGGCACATTTGGATGCCTGAATTACACAAAACTGTAACATAGGCAAAGTAAGACTCATGCCCCTGAGGCCCAGAGAGAAGTGACTTGCTGAAGACCAAGCACACAGCTAATGACAGTGGGGCTGGGATTCAAACGCAGGCCAGTCCAAATCTAATTCCGGACAGCTGGAATTAGACATCTGAACGCAGGTGGCCTTCATGGATTCACATCCCCTAAACGGGCTGTCTCGGAAGATCCCAAGTAAAGTCAGAGGAGCTGGCATGGGATAGCAAGAGAAAGGAGCTAAAAGCAGGAGAGGAGGCATGGAGGACATGTGTCCCTGCCTTCTAACAGCTTGGCACGGGCAGGCCTGGGCCCAGCACGCCTCACCACCCCTCCCAGAGCCACAGGGCAGGGGTCCACTCACCTTGAAGATAAGGACAGTGATGAAGGCGATGGAAAAGATGATCATCATCTTGATGAACTGGTTATACGGCATATCCTCCTGGCTGGGGAGGTAATTCTGCAACAGATTTGGGAGCCACATCAATGTCTCTGGACATAAGGAATTCCAACAGCACCCACACATCCAGGACTAATGATCCCACCCTCCACACACACAGGAGCACAGTGTGGCACAGCCGTCACCTTGGTCGACCGCCACAGCAGCCTTAGGAAGCAGGTGCTACCCTCAGCCCCATCCCACTGACAGGCAAACCAAGAAAAGCCAAGTGGCTACTACCTCCAGATCCGCTTCCCAAGCTGGTGCACCCGCCCATCCCCAACTGGCAGGTGTCAGCTGCCCATGGGCCACACCTATGCCCTTCTCTAGAAGATCATTTGGGCTGATAGGGACCACCTAATCCACTAGTACCTGGGAGGTTACATTCGCTCCTCTAGGGGCAGCTTGAAACCAATGACTGATGCAGAGGAACTCGCCCTAGGTGAGACTGCCTCTGTGGTCATTTGCAAATATTACCACACATTCTTTGAGACTCCTCCCTTCTAAAGGTAGTGTTTATTTCCTGTCCCCGTGAGTGTGGGCTGGACTTAGCAACTCACTTCTAACTAACAGAGTGTAACAGAAGTGATGGAAGTCATAAAAGACACTGCCTTTCCTCCTTGCTTGTCTCTTACATCACTCCCGCAGGGGAAGCCAGCAGCCATGTCAGGAGAGCACTCAAGCATCACTGCTACAAGTCCACACGATGAGGAATTAGACAAAGAGCCCGCGCCCTGTGAGTGAGCCACCGGGAGTGCATCCTTCAGATCCAATCAAGCCCTCAGTTGTCCACAGGCCCAGGGACCATCTTGGGTGCAGCCCACCAGAGTCCCTGGGTCAGAAGAACCCAGCTAAGCCACTCCCAAGCTCCTGATCCTCAGAAACTATGTGAAATAATAAATGTTTATTGCTTTAAGCCATGGTGTTTAGAGATAATTCATTAGACAGCAATAAAAACGAATATTATGTCTGTGTTGCAATTCACACACCAAGGCCCTCTCTGGGATCATGCAGGGCTGCTCCTATAGTCGCGTCTTTGCTTGGTTTCCTCCTTTTCTCGAACCTGCCTTCCTCACTCCTTACAAGTTTCCTCCTGAGAGGGCTCCCTCAATACATCACCAGAACAAGAATCTTCCTCCCAGGTTCCAGCTCCAGGGAACCCAGCCTAAACCACACACAGAGACATGAAGTAACTTGTTCAAGGACACAGCCAGCAAATGGGCATGGACCCCTGCCCCAGACTCACCATGTGGTTCATGGACTTGAAGTTGAGATAGGTGGGCACTTCCATGTAGGAGCTGCAGAGGGTCAGGATGCTCAGGCAGAAGTCCAGCAGCTGCAGCGTCATCAGGGGGAACTTGGAGGGGCTCTGGGGAGGACAAATACAAGGAGGAAGAATAAGGAGCGGCAATTAAAGTCCCAGTTACTGAGCAGCACACAGTAGGCCCTCACTTGAGAGAGCATCTCAGCTACAGACATCATCGACTCATCCCCTGTGCACAGAGAGACGTGAACACACAGATGTTCATACCAAGAGCTGGTGGCAGACCTGGGACTAGAACCAGGGTCTCCAGACTCCCGGGCCAGGGCCCTTTCACGATGTAGTCCCTCGGTCTCTTCAAGGACAACAGTTGGGGAAAGTGAGAAAAGCAACTTTGGGTGACTGTGTCCTTGACTGTTGGCAGCCCTCAAGCCACTCCACAGTGGACACTCACTGGCATGAATCATCCTTCTCTTCCTTTCTTCAACTTGGAATAACACTGGGGGCTGGGGGCCTGAAAGCACACGTGCCCTTTCCTCGGGTGTCAATTCACTCCCAGCGGCACTGACCAAGTGCTGACCGTGGGCTGCACCCCCCAATGTACGTGTTCCTCATTTAACCTTCCTAAGGCAGCCTGGTGAGATGTGATTGCAAGTACATTCCACAGAGGAAGAAACTTGGGGCAATGTGGAGGGACTCAGAGACTGGGTCAAGACCCCAGCCAGGAAGAGGGCTCCTACCCTCCCCAGCCTGAGCCCAGGGCCCATGTCTGGTCCCCTCCCATCTCCCATGCCAGGCCTGGGGTCTGCTGTCCGGTGAGAGGTGGGGGCTGGGTACTCACAGCACGGCTCCGGGAGGCCAACTTGAGGTAGGCGGGCAGCTCAATGTAGGAGCCCAGCAGGGTGAGCAGGCACAGGAGATAGTCCATGATTTGCAGGGACAGGAAGGGCAGCAGGTACTTCTCCCGGTTCTGAAAGGTAGGCCCAACACCATCAAGTGTCCCCTGCATGCAGCCAACACTTCCCCACCCAGCCTGATGTCCTCATGCATCCCCTGCCCACCCTCTCCCAAATCTTCCCTGCCCTCTTCAGTTGAGGTCACCTCCTCTGAGTGACACTCTGGGGACAGGGAGTGGACAAAACCCAGGCCCTGAATGAGAGGAGTCTTGGTGTCCCAGGAGACGTAAGGGAACCGTCCCCATCTATCAGGGCTCAAAGAGCAGGATTTGACTCAATTTGCTCACAAGAACCCAGCAAGGAAGGGCTTTGTGCACTTTTTACAGAGGAGAGGGGATCGGAGAGGACTTGCTGGAGTTGGGGACACCAGGGCTAGATCGGGGAAGGAGACTAGGAGCGAGCAGGAGGGAGGGGTGGGGCACTGGAGGCAGAAGGACCGACATGAGCGAAGGCCCAGAGGCAGCAGAGAGCCCTGGCCCCCCACCCCCTCCATCTCCCCCACCACCACCCCACATACAGTTGGACCTCCCTCCACGGGCCACTCCCAGGGGTCCAAAGTCACAGTAAGAGGCCCTGCCAGGAAGAGGCTGAAGTCCCTCTCCTTCAATTGAAAGCAAGTGACCACCGTGACCAGTATTCATTCATATGCTCTCACAGCTGGGGACAAAATCACGGCAACAGGGGTTTCCTGGTGTCTCATGTGGTCATTTAAAATCACTCAGGAGGCAACCAGAACAACCTTGACTGATCTCAGAGTCAAGGACCACTTGCTCCATTTCTCCATTTCCCTAGCTGAACCATTTGAGTTTCTGCACAAGCACCCAGAGCCACCCTGCACAATGCAAACGGCCTCCCCGGGGAACATGGGTTCCAAGACACAGTGGATGTTAGCAAGGGGAGAGGGTGTTGGCATTTTAGGCAGGGTGGGTGCATTCCAAACCAGCACCAAATCATCGCCCCACTCCTCCGGCCCTGCAAGTGCCAGGCCCCTGTCTGCTCAGGAAGGACTCTCTTTCTGGATCCTACTCTCATGGCCATGTGGTGAGGCCCTGGCTTCCTGCCTTTCTGGGGACCAAGGGACAGCAGCTTCCTCTTCTGCAGGGGGTTGAGCTGCAGCCCATCTCAATCCTCCCACCAGATTTGCCTCGGGCCCAGGAGCCCCTCGTTGTCACACTAGACTGTCCCTGTCTCTCTGAGGGCCCATCTTCCCCAGTTAGATCATGAACTCTCTGGGGGCTTTCCAGGGCGTAGGTCCCCCTCAGGGTGCTGGCACCTGTCACTGCATGGATAGAGCTACATGCATCCTACGTTCCTCCTGCTTCGGCTCCTCTCATCCATTACAAAATCCAGTGCTTTCTCCCCTCCCTCACCCCCAGAAACAACACTTCCTCTTCTCACTCTCCAAATTCCCTGCTTCCACCTGCCATTTAAAAGGATGTGGGTCATCAGCTAGTTCTCACCGAAATGTCGGCGACCAGCATGGCCCACCAGGCCCGGCCCCATGGAGGCTCATGTTACCAGGGAACCGAGGTCACCAGCCCAGGGAATCTCAGGGAGAAACATGGTTCTCCAAAAGGTAAATGTGAAGATCTCCAGCATGCAGGTGGGACCTCCGAACACACCCGCCTCCCACCCTCTCGGCACCCAGCACTGCCCATCAGCGGGTGTGAATAACAGGAAGGGGCAGGGGCAGTGGGGCTCCCGAGCCCTCACCTTGACCACACCGATCAGCAGGCTCAGGCTGATGACGAAGAGCATGGCGATGAGCATGAAGCTGGAGATCAGGTCGGCTGAAAGGCAAGGAGAGCAGTGAGGCGCTCAGGGGTACCCCCCGGCACCCAGCCAGGCTCCCAGGAAGACACTTGGGGAACCACTGGTTTGGGGACACGAGGGTGCACAGGAAAGCCCAGGCCCTGCCCTCACCCAGTCCTCAGTCTGGAGTGGGTACAACGACAAAAGCAGAACATCACGCATAGCACAAGGTGGATGCGACAGAGGGTGTTGGGCTGGAGGTGCAGGCTGGGGTCCACTTCAGCCAGGGTGAGGCCGAGGAAGGCATCCCTGGGGAGTGGCCTGAGAGCGATGAGGAGTCGGCCTGAGACAGGGACAAGGTTGCTGAGGTCAGTGTGGCTGAAGCAAGGTGTGGGGTGAAGAATTGCAGGGAGATGCTGTCAGAGAGGTGGGCAATGGCTGGATCCCATGGTGAGGAGTTTCCATTTTATTCTAGTGTGATGAGCAGCCACTGACAGCTTTAAGCAGAAGAGTGAGGCTGTCACCTTTACCAGCTGGTGGGGGTTTGCAAAGTGCCATTCCATCTGCTCTCACCACCTGCATATGTGGGTGGGGTCAGGTGGAACATCCCCATTTGCAGATGAAACAGCCGAGGCCCCAAGAAAGGAAGACACTTGCCAGAGGTCATCCATCGTCCATGGAGAGGTGACAGGGCCTCCAACCCCAGCCTGGCTATCCCCGGCCAGGGCCCTCCCTGTCCTCCTCCCCCCGCCACTCCACCGGCGTCCCCTGGACCTACCGATCCTGAGGTAGCCCATCTTCGAGAGCTTGCAGGACGCCTTGCCATGGGCCACCTCTATGGAGTGCTCGATGAACAACAAGACGCTCATGATCTGGAGGCAGAGCAAAGCGTCAGTCAGCTGAGCCTGCATCACAGCCCCCCGACCAGCTCTTCCCACCTTAGTGGTGTACAGCAGGGAAGCCAGTAGTGAGGATCCTGGCGTGGATGGCATGCCAGGTCAGTAGGGCATCCCAGACAAAAGAGTGGCCTTTACATAGAGAGCCCATGCTCAGAATCCTGGGTCTTCCTCTCTCCAGCTGTGTGACCCTGGACAAGCTACTTGACTTCTATATGCCTTGGTTTCCCCATCTGCAAGATAGGGATAATACTAGTAACTTCCTCAGGAGGCTGCCGTGAGGAGTAAATGAGACTATCCCAGGAGAGCCCTTAGGCCCGGCTCTCAGTAAGAGTGGTAACTGTTACTACTGAAGGTCAGGCTTAAAGGGGTGGGGTGGGGGGTAGAAGCTGAAGGCCCCTCCGCTGTACCCCCTTCTCTAACAACACGCTCTGGGGATCAGAGAGCATCATAGAGCTTCAGGTTCCCGGAATCATCAACACAGGCCCGGGAGGGCCCTGGAGAGCATCTAACCCTGAATCCCCGTCTCCCATGGCCCCTCAGGGAATAATAACATCTTCCTCATAGGATTGTGGTGGAGCCAGATGGGATAATTCACTTAAAGTACCTGGCAGATAGTAAGCACTCAATCTGTGCTATTATTATTACCGTTACCCCACTCGACTGTAGGTTCCAGGCAGGGAAAGCTTGTGTGTGTCTTTGTTCATCCCCCTAGCTGTTGTATTTGTTGAATGAATGAATGAATGAATGAATGAATGAATGAATGAACAAATGAACCCCACACTCTCAGAGGACCGTTGCTAAGAATGATGGGGAAGGGGCGAATCTGATAGGCCAGAGTGTTGGGGTGGACCTAGAAACCACTGAAATTCAGCCACAAAACTGCAGTTTGAAAGAATCTTGGAGATCACCTTGTCCATGCCTTCCACCAGCCAGTGCAGGAATCCTGTGCCATGCAGCCTCTACTGAAGTGCTTCCAGCCATGGGGAACTCACAACCTTATGTGTGTCCATGTCCTTGCAGCAAGCCCTCCACCCTTCCCCTACGACACACATGCAGTTCTCCAGGTACCCTCTGCCCATATAAAGAACAAGAAGACTCTCCCCTCCCTTCTAGTGGGTGACCTATCTCTATTAATATAGCCCTAAGTTTACATTGGCTTTCTAGGCAGCCCTGCACTGGTAACTTATGCTCAGCTGACAGGCAACCAGCTACCCACCATCTGTTTCCCCCTTGCTGACTGTGTGGGTTTGTTTTTTTTGTTGTTGTTGTTTTTAGCTCAGACACAGGTCTCAACTTGTCTTCCTGCCACATTACATCCTGTTTAGGGGCGTGGAAAGGGACTGAACAGAAGAGTGATGAAGAGCTTGGCTCAAGATCAAGAGGGATTTGAATCCAGATCACTGTGTGACCTTGGGCAAGTCTCTTAACCTCTCTGAGTTGCCTCATCTGGAAAATTGCAATCGCTGGATTCAGTGAAGATTAAATTGCATTATACTTACAAAACACTGAGCTCAGGGACTGGCAGGGGGTGCCCAGCAAACAGAATCTGCTTTTGGCTGGGGCAAGCTTACGTAGTTGGGCAGTAGTACCAGGAGCATGGTGCATGCTCTAACTGCCCCCTCTAGCTGCTGGAGAGTGAGCTGGAAAGGCTTTGTCTCATCATGAAAGTCGAGAGCACCCTGAGCAGAAGGCAGGTGTGGTGAGGGCTGTGGCTAACACTCAGAGGAAACAGCCCTGAGAGAAAAACTCCTTCCTCAGTCCCTAAAGGCCAAGCCGCAGCCCCTCTCCTCTCAGTTTCACCTTGAACGAGAGAAAGAGAAAGGGAGGCAGATGACAGCTCCATCCAGCACAGAACGGGGTGTCCTGTGAAGTGGTGAGCTCCCCGTTCCTGGGAGTATGTAAGCAGATCACAGATGAGTCACAGCTGGGCTTAGAGAAGGACCATGAGCATCAACCAGCTGTGAAACGAGAAGACTTTCAAAGTCTCAAGATTCCAGGAGTATCTGAGATCTGGAACGAAGCCTAGAATCAGATCATCTCAACCTCCCCTTGCTAGAAGGAGCCTACCTCTACTTGTTTTATAAGCTCTCTTTGCTTGTTTTATAAACTCAGAGAGATTAGGTGGCTTGCCCAAGGACACACAGCAAGTTGAGTGGGGGATCCCAAGTCTCCCAGTGCTATTCTAATGCCTTCCCATTCCCCTGACCCCCAAAATGCCTCAGAGCCCTGCTAGCCTGAACCCTGGGGAGGACTTAGATGTTTTGATCATGCACCTATGTCAGTAAAACCTTTTGAACACACGCCTCTATCTTCCTTTCTTTCTAAATTACATGAATGTGTTACTATCCTAGTTTATCATGAACATCATAAAACAGCTACTACAAAATTTCCAGAAATTAAAAAATTGTATCATTGAAAAATTTAGAATTTTAATATTGTCATCCTGAGGCCATGAGGTCACCCTGAACATTACCTGACTTTAGAGACCTCTACTAATCCTCAACTCCCCTCTCAACTCCTCTGTTCTCCTCCAAGCATCCCTCACTGCCCTGCAACCCCTCCAACCACCCCAGGGGAAGAAGGGGACATTTGTATAGCCTAACCCCACGCCACATGATCTTCCCCTCTACTCAGCAGAGGGATTATTAATACTTTCACTCCCATTTCACAGATGAAGAAAGTGCAGCTCAGGGAGGTCCAGGGCCTTGCCCAAGGCCTCCCAGCTGGTCATATGTAGGGTTAAGGTTCAAATCTTGGCCAATTCCCTCCACTGCCCAGCATCTCCCAGCCACCCAGCTCTGCCTGAGGCCTGACCCTTCCCTGTGCCTCAGTGGAGGCAGAGAGGTGCCCCCATCCCCTCTCCCTCTGTAGTCCCCCTCCCTCCCCTCAGCCTGAGCACCAGACACCAGAGGTATTTCTACTTTTGTGAAAACCACGTGCACTTAAAACCCAGGTCACCCTCCCCCTATTTCACCTTCTCAACAACCCTGAGGCAGGGGACGGGGGAGGACTTTGTCCCTATTGCCGGATGGCCCACGAGGCTCATAGAGAGCAGGGACCGGCCCACGGTCACGGAGCGAGGCAACCTCAGAGCCTGACTCAGACTCTGCGGGGCCCCGACCTTCCACGAAGATGCCAGTCCCTGACCCGGGAGAAAGGGAGGAAGCTCGGCTCCAGGCGCCCATGCTGCTCTCTAGGACATAGAATGGAGAAGAACTCATATTTATTCAGCAGCTACCGTGTGCTCAGACCCGCACACAGAGGCTTGCACTGCAATCTCCCAAAACTTTACAAAAGAGGCAACATTTTCCTGTTTTACAGATGAGGAAATGGAGGCTGAGACAGAACTCACATGTCCTGTGTCACGTGGCCCGGCTGGGGTGTGAACCCTGTTGCCTCTCTCCTGGGGTCCGGGGCTCCCCACAAGGCTGGGCTGGCTCCCCTGGGACTCCAGAATCTCTCCAGCCATCTGCCCACTCTTCCCTGGCAGCCAGGCCCCAGCCCCTCAGAGCTCAGGAGACCAGAGCTGGGGAGCAGGAGGCCTCTGCCACTGCCTCACTGCTGTGTGGCCCGGGCCAGGTTCTGGCTTCTCCCCGGCCTCAGTGTTCGCCTTTGGTCAATGAGAAGAGACCCTCATTTTCCCCTGGGGCCATGGGGATGACAGAGCGCAGGAGGGTCAGTGGGGTGGAGCTCCTACACACTGCAGGACATCTCACCCAGGCTGCCCACAGTCCTCCACCCCCAGCCACCCCAGGGCCAGCACCCTACCCCTCAGAAGGCCCTCACTGCCCCACCCATGTCCCTAACCAACAGCTATTGGTAATTCCTGGAAAGTACCTGGACGACCTACAGAGTATGCAAAGAGTCAAAATTTCCAAGCTGGCCAGGCACGGTGGCTCAGGCCTGTAACCCCAGCACTTTGGGAGGCCGAGACGGGCGGATCACGAGGTCAGGAGATCGAGACCATCCTGGCTAACAAGGTGAAATCCCGTCTCTACTTAAAAATACAAAAAACTAGCCGGGCGAGGTGGCGGGCGCCTGTAGTCCCAGCTACTCAGGAGGCTGAGGCAGGAGAATGGCGTGAACCCGGAAGGCGGAGCTTGCAGTGAGCCGAGATCGCACCACTGCACTCCAGCCTGGGCGACAGAGCAAGACTCCCTCTCAAAAAAAAGAAAAAAAATTTCCAAGCCCCCAGCCCTTGCTTTCCCTTTCATGCCCCTGGTTTCCACCTGAACACAGGGCTGGCTTCTCCCTAAGCTCTGAGAGCCCAGCTGGGCTGTGACCTTGGAACCCAAGTCTTCCCACGACAGGCACAAGGCTTCCCTCCTCCAACAATGCCCAGGCAGATAGCATGCCCTCACCCACCTGTTCCCCCATTACAGCATCTTTTAACCCACTGTCCCTTCATTCTATGCTGGTGAGATCATGAAGATAAGAGTTGGGGTGCTGGAGTCAGATGGCCCCAGGCCCCAGCTGAGCTCTGCACCCTTGAGCCAGCCACTAACCTCTCTGGGCCTCGGCTCCTCATCTGAGGAATGGGGTTAATCACTGACCTGCCTCACAGGATTGCTGAGGTCAAATGGCATCATGCGGTGCACAGAGCCAGGCACACAGCAGGTGCGCCACAAGCAAGCACATTTGGGTGGTGGTTTTTGCTACCTCTGGGCATTCACTGACTCTCAGTAAACACCCGCTGAGCACCCACCACCTCCAAACTCTGTCTAGACAAGCCACTGACTCTGACGTGCCGGTGTCTCAGTCTCCAGGGAACTCAGTGCGTGAATGGTGTGCTCAGAGTCATGACAGAGGACACGCATGGGGCTTGGGGTCCTTGATGAGGGATAATGCATTGCTATTTAAAAACCTTAAGGAGAGTTTCACCAACAGGAAACCCACAAGCATGGCTTTGAAGGATAAGTAGGAGTTTTCCAACACAGAAGAGAAGAAAGCATTCCAAAAGAGGGTACATCGTGTGCAAGGCTACAGGCCTGGCAGTGCAGGTGTGTTTCAGTCTCTCCAGGGAAACTCAGAAGGTGCGGGAGTGTCTCTTCCCACCAGTGGGGAAGTGTGGCCCAGAGAGAGACAGCAACCAGCCCAAGGTCACACACCAAAACTGTCGCAGGGTCAAAATCAGCTCTGTCCTCCTGCCTCCAAGCCGGGCTCAGGCTGCGGTCCCAGCCATGCTCAGCCACCCTTCCCACCCCCACTCTCCTTTCCCGCTTTTCACCTCTTCCTTCTGCCCCTCTTTGGTTTCAGTTCTTATTCCTGTCTGCATGCAGCACTTCTTTCTTAATGACAAACACAGCTTCCCCAAGCTGGCCAGTGGGGAAGTGGCCAGGGCGCAGGGCGATTTGTTTCTTTTCCTGGTGGCTCTGAGGAGCAAGCAACAGGTTGAGCTAAAAGAATGGGGGCAGGGGCTGGAGGAGGGAAATCAGGGAAGGTGGGGACAATGGGGTCAGTACTGAACATGGCTGGGCAATAAGGATGGCGGTGCCAGAGGGGATGCCGTGTAAACAGTGCACCAGATGTCACCCGGGAGGCACTGGCCATGGTGACCATGTGAGACGGGGAGTGGCTGTTGGGATGTTGTTGGAGTTGGCGTGGTGATGACAGTGATGATCAGAGATGCTGCTGATGATGCTGGTGACAGTGATGGGGGTGACGGCAGTGGGGACATCAGGATAGGATGGTGATAAGGAAGATCATGTGGATGGTGGTGATGACACCAGAACCCCCAATTCTGGGGTTCAAAGACCAGTCCCTTCTGCAGGAGAACAGGCCCACTCTCTCACACTCTCTGATGCCCAGGACCCACCATCTCAGAAGCAGACAGGCAGAGACCCACCCTCTGAGATTTTCAGGGAGGTGAAGGTTACAGAGAAAGAACCCAGCCTTCAGTGAGCACCCATCGTGCCAGCCGGAGTGTGGACACTTTCCTGTCCATTTACTTCATTGGCTCCTCCCACCAAATGTGCGAGCCCAGGACAGAGGCTGCACAAGAAGACACGCCCGGGCTTGTCCTCAACCCTTCCCAACAGACAATGCAGTTTGCCAAATGGGTCCCAAGTTCCACAGCCTTCCCTTGCCCCTCCCGCTCAGGGCTGCTCCACCCTGACCCTGTGTCCTATGGCCTCACACTTCTGCCATCATCGTTATCATTATGGCCCCTCCCTGAAGCTCAGTCCCCTCAACCTCATCTGCCCACCCTGATTTCCCTGGGTTGTCTGGGAGGAGGATGTCAGAAGGGAGTCAGATGTATCACTGTCAAGAGGAAGCTCCCCTCCCCCACCCTGTGCTTCTGGTCAGAGCTTATAGGGGGCTCAGTGGGGGCCAGCCCCCCAAGAGCTCTATCTCCCCAACCACCTCTCCAGCCAGCGCAGATACCACCAGACGCCCCCATTCCTGGGGCCACGCACTCCGCAGCAGCCCCGCCTGGCTGCCTACAGCTCCCCAGAGCCTTGCTTCTCTCTCTTCTTCACTCTTCTGCAGTCCTCATCCTCCCTCCCCCCTCCACCTCATCCCCTCCTCCCTCCACTGGGCTCTGGGGCTCACAGACTTCAGTGAGAACCCCAGTGCTGATCCCCTGTGGGATCCTGGCCTGGCCACGTTACTTCATCTGTAACATTTCCTCATCTGTAGAAGGGAGGGAAGAATCCATCCACCTCCCGGAGTGGGTGTGAGAAGTAAATCACTGAAGACAGTGATTCAGAAAGATCAGCGGAGCTGCAGAGGTGGCTGTGTGTGGACACCCAGCACGGAGCCTGCTGGCCGTGGCTGCCTTATTTGTAACAGCCCCAAGCTGGAATCCATCCAAATGTTCTTTTGCAGGAAAACAGGCAAACGCATTGTGGTAGATTTATACAATGGAGTATACACAGCAATGGAAAAAATGAGTTAGCTACCCGCAACCACACAGATGACACTCCCAAACACATCGTTGGGAGAAAGAAGTGCTCGCAAAAGAACACGCGCTACAGAATTTCATTTCTACATAGTTCTACAGCTGTATGTGATATAGAACTACATAGATGGGTAGAAGTCAGTGGGGGTGGGGCAGTGGCGAGGGGGGGCTCTAGGGGCCTCTGGGTGCTGGTTCTGTCTGATTTCTTAGTTTGGGTGGAGGTCACATGGATGTGTTCACCTTGTAGAAGCTCACCAAGATGTGCGCTTACGATAACTGTGCTTTTCTATAGGTAAATTACACATCAAGAAAAGGTTTGCAAAAATAAAATAAAATAACATAGAGATGGGCTGACACCTACTGTGCCAGGTTCCACAGGATCATGAAGATGAGTCAGGCTGGGTCAAGACCCAAACGAGCATCCAGGCCAGAGGGCACGACTCCCAGGGACCCAGCACACACGGCCCTGGGTCAACACCCAAAGCTTAGGGTCCAATGGTGGGGGTCCAGGAGGGCTTCTCAGAGGAGGTGAATATTGAAGAAGATTCCCCCAAAGAGCAATGGGAAAAGTGTTCCAGGCAGAGGAAACGGCATGAGCAGAGGCCAGTGTGTGTGAGTTGCATTCAGGAAGCCGCAAGACGTTCCTCTTAGTGAACTGTGATTTGGTGTCATCCATGTGCTGAATACGCAGCAGGCCTCAGTAAATGGCAGCAGTTGGCTGGGAGAACACACGGATCCACTGGTTTGGCAGGGGTGGGGCCTCTGGGGTTAGAGAGAAAGGGGAAAGAGCATGCAGGAGACATGACGGCTCATGCAAAAGCCTAGAGAACCTAGACTCAGATGGCTCAGATGGCACTGGAGGAGGCTGTCACAGGCAGCACAGGAAGTGCTGTGACTGGGCGCTAGCAGCTAACTTTGCCCCAAAAACAAACAGTGCCAGTGAATCCCAGCAGCAGAGGTATGCTGGCTGGTGGTAGCTTATCAAATCTCCCTTTAGGAGCAGCCAGTTGGGGGCTCAGAGTTGGCCTCTAGGTATGACACAAGGCCCTGTCATCCTCCACTTCCTAGATATCTGGGGAAGCGCCCTCCACTCCCCCAACGATTCTCTCAAACCATCGCTTCTCCCTTTATCTTCAGAACAAAGACCCACGACAGTGATAATAAGTATTGATACTATTATTATTGTGCATTTATTAGACGCCAGGTCCTCTTCTGAACATATACAGTCGGCCCTCTGTATCACGGGCTCTGCATCTGAGTATTTTCAATCTGCAATCCAAGATGCGGAACCTGCGGGTAGGGAGGGCCGACCAACCACACGCTCTCTCACGTCATCCTCGCGCCAGTCTTGAGGGACAGGTTCTGACATGAGTACCACGTTTTTCTGATTTTGCAGGTAGAATTGAAATCAGCTCTTCACACATGGGCTCTGTGCTTCTCAGAACAAGGCTCTGGGGATGGCAGAACTGACCTCCCACCCCATCCCATGGCTGCCAGGAAGCCTGCCCTCCCTGCCTCCGCCTGGAGCAGACACTTGGGCTCGGATTCTTTATCTAACACAGGCTTCAGAGTCACTTGCCCTCCTGAGCCTCAGTTTCCTCATCTGTAAACTGGCGGCCCCGGTGGCAGCTGCCATTTGTCCGGTGCCACAAATGGGAGTTACTGATCCCCATTTGACTGGGGAGGAAATTGAGGCCAGGGGAGGGGTGCCTTGTCCCAAGCAGCCCCTGCGCAGGGCTGAGGCGGTGCAGCTCATGGCTCTGCTTCCTGCCTCATTAGGGGGTGCTTTGCGCCACTTCCCCTGGCAGGGTGGGGTCCCCTGGGAGACCAACGCTCGCCTCACAGTGAGCTCAGAGCGAAGTCCTGGTTTCAGGCCGGTGCTCTAGGCTCAAAATAAAAGCCTCATTTCCTGGAGGCCTCGGGGCCAGGTTGGAAACAGAGAAGTCTCGGCCAGGCCAGGCTAGAACCTTCAGCCACTCTCTCGATGGGATGGGCCACGGGGCCCTCCTGCTTTTAGAAGCTGGGGTTCACGCCCCTGAGGTGAGGAGAACAACTCAGTTCTGACACTGAGGAGGGGCTACAACTCCCACCCTGCCCCCACCGGCCTCCTCACCCCTCCATGAAGGGCACAGAGCTGCAGTGGCAGAGAACGCAGCCTCTCTATCCAGCCCGGGGCATCGGGCGTAAAGGTAGCAAGTTCTAACAGATTCTCATCCAGGGTTTTCCCCACCTGGCAGTTTGGACCCATTTTTCAACCCCAAACAGATGAACTTTCAAGAGGGGAGCGGGGCCAGGCACAATGGCCCATGCCTGTAATCCCAGCACTTTGGGAGGCTGAGGCGGGTGGATCACTTGAGGTCAGAAGTTTGAGACCAGCCTGGCCAACATGGTGAAACCCTGTCTCTCCTAACGATACAAAACTTAGCCAGGCATGGTGGCACACACCTGTGATTCCAGCTACTTGGGAGGCTGAGGCACAAGAATCACTTGAACCCAGGAGGCAGAGGTTGCAGTGAGCCAAGATCACACCACTGCACTCCGGTCTGTATGACAGAGTGAGATTCAGTCTCAAAAAAAAGCGAGGGGCCTCGTGTTCTTCTTCCATAGCCCACTTCAGGCATTCGCCTGCTAGCCCCCGACCCAGCTTCGCTAGGGCCTCCTCCAAATGATCATTTTTGAGGCAGGGACCACTGGCCCCATTTACAGATGAGGAAGGCAAGGCTCAGATAACAAAGGTGCCTGCCTGCTCAAGTCGCATTGCCAGTGAGTAATGGAGATGGGCCTGTGTTCCTTTCAATCACAAATCACTGTCCCCGAAGTGGAGCAGAGAAAAGAGCCCCAGGAGTTCTAAGGAGGTCAAATCAGGAGAGCTTCCTGGAGGAGGAAGCTTCCCGTGAACTGGACCATAAAGAAGAAATGAATGGTGGGAGGCTGGATGAGGGCAGGGCCTCTCAGACAGACACACCACCCCAGCCATGGGCCAGGGAAGGAACTCATTTGCCCACTTTCTGGATCATTCCACACACTTGTGTGCCAGCAGTGGGGCCTGAAGGAAGCTCCTGCCCCACCTCTCCATGTGTCCTGGAGCAAGTAAGGGGCCCTGCTGGACCTGTTTTCCCATCTGCAAAATGAGCTGACAGACCGAGCAGAGATCCATCCTCTTAGCTCTGAAGCTTGTAAAAGCAAAGGACTCGGGCAGGTCCCACCCCTGGGGACCTCTCCACCCTACTCCCCCACACACCTCGTGGCCACCCCTCCTAACCCAGCTTAACAAACCTCCTAGGTCTCTGAAGCACGGCAGGGTCCTTGCCCTTCAAGCCTGTGTTCATGCTACTCCCCCCGCCCAGCATGGCCTCTTTTCCAAGGTGCCCAAGCAAAGCCCTACTCATCCTTAGGACTCAGACGTCCTCCAAGAAGCTATTCCAGAATCCCAACCTCCAGCCCTGCATCTGTGCCCCCATCATAGCCAGCAATGTCATCTGTTGTCCTTGTCACAGTTTTTCCTTGGCATACTGGCCCCTCTAGGGCAGAGGCCATGAATGAGTCAGGGCTGTATCCCGGCCTGGGACTGGGCACAGAAAGACATGGGGGGACTTACCTACACGAGGTCAGGGCAATAGACACTCCTTCTTCAAATACTATGATTTGAATGCTTTACCTTTTTTTTTTTTTTTTTTTTTTGTGGAGACGGAGTCTCACTCTGTCGCCCAGGCTGGAGTGCAGTGGCGTGATCTTGGCTCACTGCAAGCTCTGCCTTCCGGGTTCACACCATTCTCCTGCCTCAGCCTCCCTAGTAGCTGGGGCTACAGACGCCGCCACCGTGCCTGGCTAACTTTTTTGTATTTTTAGTAAAGACGAGATTTCACTGTGTTAGCCAGGATGGTCTCGATCTCCTCACCTCGTGATTCGCCCGCCTTGGCCTCCCAGAGTGCTGGGATTAAAGGTGTGAGCCACCATGGCCAGCCCTTTTTTTTTTTTTTTTTAAAACAGAGTCTCACTCTGTCAGGCTAGCGTGCAGTGGTGCGATCTCGGCTCACTGCAACCTCCGCCTCCCAGGTTCAAGCAATTCTCCTGCCTCAGCCTCCAGAGTAGCTTGGATTACAGGCTCCCGCCATCATGCATAGCTAATATTTGTATTTTTAGTAAAGACGGGGTTTTGTGCTGACGTCAAGTGATCCACCCGCCCCAACTTCCCAAAATGCTGGGATTACAGGCATGAGCCACCACACCCGGCCTTTTTTATTTTTTTTATTTTTTTTCCCCCGATTTAAAAATAGTATACTTGAGCCACAAAGTAAAGTAGCATTGGGTTATAACCCAAAGCATACAGTAAAGATCCCGGGGTCCCTGTGATACAAATACATCATTTATTTATTTAATAAATCAGGAGTACAGACAAATCTCCTTGAGAAATTCTAAGTAATTTATGTAGCTACTCTGCCCTCAAGGAGGTGGGGCGGAACTCCCCATTCATCAAACTTGGGCTGCATGGAACAGCACTGTGACTTCCTTCTAAAACATACAGCATGGAAAGGAGAGAAAAAAGAATAACTTTACAAGGGAGCAACCTCAGCCGGGGGCTCAACATCACCAGCAACAGTGGTGAGTCAAGTTGGCAGAACCTTTTCTTAGTACGATGTTCTGAGACTGGCACGTCACCTCCGTGGGCTTCCTCCCAAAAGCACATTCCCAGTCTACTCATGAGAAAATCACCAGAGACCCCAGCTGAAGAACATTTGATAAAATGCCTGACAAATACTCCTCGAACTGTCAAGGTTTTCAAAAACAAGAAAAATCTGAGAAACCATCATACCAAGAGGAACCTAAGGAAGCATGAAGACTAAATGGGACGTGGCATCCTGGATGCAATCTTGGAACAGAAAAAGGATGTAAGAGGAAATCTGGGGAAATAGGGGTAAAGCGTGGATTTTAGTTAATAACAGCTCACGAATATTCATTCACCCATTGCAACAAACACATCACGCTAACTGTGCTCTATTGCTAATATTGAGACGTTAGCAATAGCGGAACTAGGCACAGGGGACGCATGAACTATCTGTACTGTGTTTGCAATTTTTTCGTAAATCTAAAACCGTTCTGAGTACGTGCTCATTGTACCAAATATGGAAAATACAGAAAAGTAGAAAAAATAGAGCCTTCACCATCCTAGAACCCAGACACATTTCCTCCTCGCCCTGTTTTGACGTATCCTGTTTCGATACTGTTGAAATCATAGCAGGTGTTAAGTTTTTTAACCCAGACAATGCATTTCTAAGAGTGGAATTCTGGGCACCCTGGGGAAGAGGGGTCAGGAAAGGAAGAGATTTCTGGGCAAATGCGTCTTCTGGGGGTGCCCACTTTCTCCCATTGACTTAAGACATGCTTCAGGTTGACAAAAAGCCAGGACCCAAGAGATGAATTTAAGAAATTTATCTAGGCTGGGCTCAGTGGCTCATGCCTGTTATCCCAGAGTGTTGGGAGGCTAAGGCAGAAAATCACTTGAGGCCTAGAGTTTGAGACCAGCCTGGGCAACACAGTGGGACACTGTATCTACAAATAGATATATAGTAAAAATTAGCTGGGCATGGTGGCATGCACCTGTGATCCTAGCTACTCAGGAAACTGAAGCGGGAGGATCACTGGAATCCAGGAGTTCAAGGCTGCAGTGAGCTGTGATGGCACCACTGCATTCCAGCCTGGGTGACAGAGCAAGACCCCATCTCTTAAAAACAAAAACAAAACAAAACAAAACCACACAAACAACAAAAGATGGGCAAGTTACTGAACTTTGGAAAAAAGAATAAATTTTAAAAAGAAAGAAAGAAAGTTTGTTGGCTTCCCAAAGTGTGCAAGTTTGGGTGACCCAGAGAATCCTCCACACAAACCCAGTGACATCCTGAGGAAGACGCCCGAGCCCAAAGCCACGGACCAGGCTTCTCTCATGTAATAACGCCCTCATGACTCAATAGAGCATGCCATCTCAGGATGGCAAGGGCCCAATTTAACCCTCCCCAGAGGGGCCAAGTCCACAAATAGCTCATGATGTGTAGAGTCGTCACCCATGGCTGGGTCCAGATGACAGCCAGCATGGGCTATTGACACATCTGGACCACAGCTTCTCTTTTTCCATTCAGATGCTCAAGGTCCTATCAGCACACCTGCTAGCCTATGGGAAAGCCCCCAGGCCCTGCCCTTTCTGGGAAGGAGAGAAGACTCTTTCGGGGTGCAGGAAGATAACCCCCCACTGGAGTCAACTGAGGACCACAGCCTGGAGACAACCTGGGCCGAACGCACAGCTTCCAGGACACCCCTCTGTTCTTATGCCTGCTCCTGCTCTAGAACATCTCATCACTCATAGGCATTGGCTCTCAACTGGGAGAGACTGGGCCCCATAACTAGAGACATTTTTGGTTATCACAAGAGGCAGGGTAGGGAGAGGGGCAGTGCTACTGGTATGTAGGGGGTAGAGATCAAGGATGCTGCTGAACTTCCTCTAACGCACAATTCACTCCCCCATGACAAAGAATTATCCAGCCCAAAATATCAACGGTGCACTGCAGGGAAGATCCAAAGTCTTAGCTTGTCACTCAAAACCTTTATCACCTCCACCCCAAACTCCAGGCTGGTCTCTATTGTGTCCCTGTAGAAGCCAAACATATATGCCATTGCTCACCCGTTTCTCCTCCCCTTCCATACTGCCCACAACCAAACTCTCCCTCTTGCCAATGGCACCACCTCCAAGAAGTCTTCCATGATTGCTTGGGCCCACACATTCTTCAGCTCTGTGAGCAGGGACCGTATATCACACCACCATTTACAGGTGAGGACATCAGATGGCACGATCAACAAGAAACCTTAACAGCCCCACAGTCCCGGGTTTGCACGGCAGCCTCTGGGCCCACACAGCCTGCAAATGGATTCAAGTTGGCTGGCACAGAGATTTTTTTCTACCGTGCATCAATCACTAGCATTGAAACATCAGAAGATGTGACACAAAAGCCTGCTCCCTATTCTCCAAACATCAGAAGAGTGGCCACCAGGGCCCACAATCCTTTGTGGCAACAACCAGCAAAAACAGAGAGTAGCTTCAGGGTGGGACAAGCAAGGCCTCCCCAGGTCACCGCAGGCCCATCTGCCCCCTGCTGTCACTCACATGGCCTGCCCAGACCCTGGAGGCATCAGAGTTGGAGACCTCTGAGCCAGTCAACGTCACCTTACCCCGACTTTATAAAAGGGAAACTGAGGCCCGGAGAGAGGCTTGTCTGAGCCCACACAGCCAGTTAGTGGCAGGGCTGGGGTGAGGACCCAGGGACTTGCTACCTGTGAGATGCCCCTGCATGCCACACTGTCCTTCCAAGAACGCTGCATAGTCTCAGAGCTTGAAGGCCTAAAAGACAGGGTACAGGGACACCCAAAGAGTGATATGCTTCTCTCAGCTCTTGCATTGGCAGGAGCTGGGCAGGACAACCTCTGAGTTCCTGCTCCCAAAACTAGAGTCCTTGAATCTGACAGCTTGACTCCAAGGATGCTCACAACAGGTGCCATGTCTGATGCACAATGAATGATAAGGCACTCACCTGTGCGTCAGGCATGGTTCTGCAAGCTTTGTATATATCAACTCCCTGAGCCTCACAACAAACCCTATCAGATGGGTACGATAACTCACATCCCCATTTTTTTAAATGAGAAAACTGAGGCTCAGAGAGGTTAAGTAAATCACCCAAGGCTGCACAGCTGGGAAGCAGGGAAGCCAGAATTTGCATGCAGAAGTCCGCATCCAGAGGCCGCACGCTAACCACTGAACAGCATCGCCCCCCTGAAGGCTGGGCTCTTGCCACAGCTCTGCCTGCTCTGCCTGTGACAGGAAGCAGATGCAGGCAGGTCTAAGTGTGCGGCAGCCCACCGCAGCATGTGGATCTAGGCTAATTTTGAGGAAGCCCTTCCAGACTCATGAGAAAACTGTCAACCAACCACAGGCCCTGAGTCACCCCAGGAGGAAGTTGCCTGGGTCTAGGGGAGATGGGTGTGGCCAGGAGTTTGGGGGTGAGGTGGGTCTAGGCAGGACCGTACAAGGACCCTGACCCTCAGCCACCCCAGGCAGAGGGGGAGCCTTGGCCCCCGGGCACTGTGACTTGCCCAAGATCACACTGTGAGTTACCAGGAAAGGAGGAACCAGTGACAGCCGTGACTTCACAAGTTGCCCAACAGGAGCTTGGGCCGGGCAAGTTACCCTAATTATTAGCACAGGTCGCAATTCTCTTTGGTAGGCAGAAGGCCGTGGTTTGACTGAGCTGGAAGCTAAGAGGACTCGGCCCCTCCCTTCCCACTGGAAGCACAAAGGGGTGATGCCCACTTCTTTTCCCCTTGAGTGGCCCAGGCTCCATTCAGGCCCCAGGGGAAGAATCGGGGCTGTGTCTGTGGCCGGCCTCACATCCTGGTCAAGCAATCCCAGCCCACGTTCCTTCCAAGATCCTTGACTTCCAAAGCACTTTCACATCTGCTGTTGGCTTTGCGCACAAACAACCTTCGGGCCGCTGCTGTGCCGCATCTCACAGAGGCAGAAACAGAGCCAGCCTCGGAGTGAACGTCAGTTACATTTGCCTGGAAAGTGGATTCCTGCTCCCTTACTCCTCACTCCTGCGGGTCCCCCCAGCCATTTGACAGAGAAGGAAACTGAGGCCCAGAGCAGGACAGGGATTTGCCCAGGATCCCCCTGAGAGGTGGAGAGCAGGAGCTCTTTCATTTGCGGGGCTCCGTAGATGAGGGGTCACCGCAGACACGCACACTCACGCACGCACACACACACGCACACCCGGGGCCCCCACACTCACCACATGGTAGATGGCCAGAGCGGTGGTGGCGATGCGGACATTGAAGCAGCAGCAGGTCTGGCGGACGGTGGACAAGCGGGAATCCATGGTGCTGCTGTCCCCTCCTCTGAGGCACTGAAGGGGAAAGAGCCCGGTGCCTGGAGCAGGGCAGAAAAGGGGAAGCTGCTGGCTGCCCTCCTCACTTCCTTCCTGCCCCTTAGACAGGCAGGGACAAGGTCGTCACAGCTGGGGTGGGGCAGCTGGGGAGGGGGAGCGGGGGCAGGGCAGCAGCCTGCCTCAGAGCACCCCACCGCCCTCTGCCATTCCCAGGAGGGGGTTCCGGGGAGGACAGACCCTAACACCGTCATCAGGCCCTGCTCTGCACCAGGGCCAGGGTTCTGCCGTTTCACACACCTTGCTTACTAGAAGCACACTACCAACTTTGGAAGCCAGGACTGTTACCAAGCCCGTTTCCAGATGAGGAAACAGCTGTCCAGAGAGGTCAAGGCACTTGCCCCAAATCACACAGTAGTTAGCACTGGTGGCGGGATTCAAACCCAGATCTGTCTGGCTGCAAAAATAGCTGTTGTGTAGGAGGCATTTCCTGCCTCTTCCAGGCATGCTCCTGGATTCACTCCTTTCATCCTCACCTCAACCCTTTGAGGGAGGTACTATGATGATCCCCATTTTATAGATGAAGAAACTGAGGCACAGAGGGGAAATGATTTGTGCAAGGTCACATAGCTAGTCAATGAAGGTACAAGGATTTTAACTGAGGCTGACTGGTGCTAGAAGCCTCCCTGGAGCTGGCATTCTCTCCCACTTCCTCACCCTGAGCCACAGGGAGAAGCATGTTCTTCCTAAGCTATGAAGAGGCATGCAGGGCTCCAGACAAGAACAGAAGAATAACCACTAAGCAAACCCATCAACTGTGCGCCAGGCCCTGAGCTAGGCTTCTCTTCTAGCTGGGTCAATAACTCTTCACAGCAATCTGCGAGACCCAAACCTCATTTTCAGGACCGCGAGACACCCTCCCCATACTCACACAAAATCAGGGATTGCTTTTCCCCTTGATCTTGGGAAAAGTTGGAATTAATAAGCACAACTATTCAGCAAGCTACCTTGGGATCTCTACTCCCTCCTCAGATGATAAGTTATCCATATTGCAATAAAGAAAGGGAATAGGAAGTAGATGCAACTTTTCTGGAAGAAGCCCTGCTTTGTCCCACAACTTAGCCCCTTTGCAATGCCAAGCTTCTAGTGGAGAGCAGACAGGAACTGCCATGAAGCCCTGTCCTCCCAGGAGATCGTGGAGTTAGGATTGGACACTGCTGCAACCCATCATGTCTGCCCCAGGAGAGGTTATAAAAAGTCCCTAAGCTCCTCCCACTTGGCAGAAGTTGCACTGTTAGACCCACAAAACTTGGTTGGTGGACTTGATCAAACCATTCTCCTTGTGCCAGTGAGACCAAGGGGACTCTGCAAGCTTGGGGCTCCTGGGAGGCCTGGCCTATCCTTTCCCAACTTCATTTTCTTTTTTTCTTTTTTCTTTTTTTTTTTTTTTAAGACAGAGTCTCCCTCTGTCACCCAGGCTGGAGTGCAGTGGTGTGATCTCAGCTCACTGCAAGCTCTGCCTCCCTGGTTCATGCCATTCTCCTGCCTCAGCCTCCCAAGTAGCTGGGACTACAGGCACCCACCACCACACCCGGCTAATTTTTTGTATTTTTAGTAGAGACGGGATTTCACTGTGTTAGCCAGGGTGGTCTCAATCTCCTGACCCCGTGATCCGCCAACCTCAGCCTCCCAAAGTGCTGGGATTACAGGCGTGAGCCACAGCACCCAGCCCCCAACTTCATTTTCAAGTCTGTTTCTGTTCCTTCATACGCCTTGCTGAGGCCGGACATCATAGAAAGGTGACACAGTGCAGTGGTTAAGAACTTTGGCTCCACAGGCCCATGACCTGGGATCTTCTGGCTGAGTAGGCAGAAAAACAAGAGAAGTCCTCCTTTGTCTAAGAGTAGCAAGGCCAGAGGAACTGGAGATCAGGAAACCAGGGGCCAGGAGGGCCCTGAGACCATGCTGGGGAGTCTGCATTTGATTGTGCACAGAAGCCATTTGACGATTTCATATCATAATAAATGATAGCCATTCATAACATTGTGATTTGGTGAAACTAGGACAGGTGCGAAGCCGACTCCCAAAGAGAGGGATGAAACACACTGATGGCATGTGGAATAATTGTACATGGTCTATGGATGAACATTTCTCATTTTTACGGTGATAAATTCATTTTAATGTGCATTATAAAAATATACATAACTGGCCCATGAATCCTGTGATTTTCCATTTATAGGAGTAATATAAAGTCTCATTTTAAAAGAATGCATTCAAATAAAAAAGGCAGTAAGTCGATTTAAAGAACATATTAAGGAAGCCACAGCCTAGGAGGAAGCAGATGTGGCAGACAGCCCTGGAGGTGGAGTGGGTGGCATCCGTTTGGGAATCCTGGGGCATGGGGAATCCCAGCTCCCCACTTGGTAGCTGTGTGATCTCAGACAAGGCACTTGATCTCTCTGAGCTGTTGTTTCCACCTCTGCGAAATGGCGGGGGGGTTGGGAGGGAACAGAAGTTTGCCTGGCAGGGCTGCGGTGAAGGTGAAATGAGGTCACATGAATGCATCTGTTTGTTTTCTCCCTTCCAGCCCCTCCCTGCTCCCCGATCTCACCCATACTCAGGCTGCTAGGAGGAGGCAGAGCTGGGATTGAACCCCTGATCTGTCTGATTCTGAGTCCCCTCAGGCACTGCCTCCCTCGCAGAAGCAGGAGTTCTGATGGAATCATTTGTCCATCACCGGGTCACCAGGCTCCAGCACACACTGGCCCCTTGGCAGGTGCTTCAGTCACTCCCTGTGGAATACAAGTCTGAATCACCTTATTTTAATTCCCACCAAACTCCCTATGGAAAGGATAGCTATTATCCCAAAGGTCAGACCCTTTGGCCAAAGCCACTGCAATAGGCAGAATAATGCCTCTCACCCCCCAAAAAAAAATCCACCCTGATCTCTGGAACCTGTGCATACATGGCCTGGCATGGCAAAGGAACTCCACAGGCGCCAGGAAATTCAGGATCTTGAGGTGGGTGGGGAGATTATCCTGGATTATCTGGATGGCCCTGAGGTCATCAGATGGGACCCCATAAGTGAAGGAAGATCAAAGAGAGACTGAAAGTTGCCACATGCCTGGCTTTGAAGATGGAGGAAGGGCCATGAGCCAAGGAGTGCAGGCTGCATCTGGAAACTGGAAAAGGCGAGGGAATCGCTTCTCTAGAGGCTCGAAAGGGAATCACTTTGATTTTAGCTCAGCGAAGCCCATTCCTGACTTCTGGCCTCCAGAACTGTAAGACAATAAATGTGTGTTGTTGTAGTCACTGTGTTTCTGGTCTTTTATTACAGCAGCCACGGGGAACAAATACAGCTGCTCAGTGGAGGCCACAGCCAAGCCTGAGCCCCCTGTCGCTGGAGCCCAACGCACTCCACCAAGACCACAGTCCCCATCTGCACGAGTACAGCGCTTACTTCCTTGCTGTGTGACCCTGGCCAAGTCGTGAACTTCCCTGAGCCTCCGCTTCCTCCTGCACCAAGTGTGGATAATGGTAATGCCCATCTCGTTGTCTGTACGTGCAGGTGGCAGCACTCTACGTAAGCTCACTATTTATATTCTGCTGTTTTCCGTTACGAATGATACGTTTTGAGTTTCTTCAAGTTGCTTTTCATACCTTCTTTGCAGACAGGTGGAACCCTTGAAAACTTCAGGCCCTCTGAATTCATCAAGATAAGGACAAGGAAATGCTCCATGCTGCCACAGCTGCAGCAGGGCAAATACAAATCTGCTTGTCAAACTGCCCTTGTCAATGTTATTTCTGACAGAGGAATCTTCTAAGAACCCCCTGACTTCAGAGATGGTCCCCAGACCCTAGAGAGTCGTCTTTAATCCTGAAAAGTTCTGTGATTCTGGCTGGTTATCCTACTTAATAATTTGCTGCCATGGTATATTAATATTTAAACAGATAATTCTGTTTCCTCAAAGGCAGAATTACTTGTAAGCTTTCTTTATTAAGTCAGAACATCACTAGAACTTCCCTCTTCACCCACATGCCTGGAGGTAAAAATAAAACCCACGACTCTGCCAGCTTTCATATTTAAACAAAGACTTTGGGAGTCTTATGTCCTTTCCATTAACCTAGATGAAGCTCTTAGGAGGGGCTGGGTCATGGTAAGGACTGCACACAGTGGAAGGCATTTTGATCACGATTATCACTGTGATTCTTCTTCCTGTCCTTTAAACCCTTTCTCAGCCGAGCCTCCCCCAGCCCCGGCCAGCAGAGGAAGGCAGCAGAGAGGCACAGATCAGCTCCCGTAGACCCAAGGGGCCAGTGATCTGCTGCAAGACACACAGCTGGTCAGGAGCAGAGCCAGGACACAGGTCCTCCTTGGGGACAGCTGCGTGGGCGGCATGTGAGTGGTGGCAGCCAAAGTAACTCCAGGGCTGTCTTCTCCTGAGGGGCTCCTGGATGCCCCCTGCAGCTCACCCAGGCTGAAGGTCAGCTTCCTGCCAGACCACTGGCCTGTGACTCCCTCCTGGCTGCGAGCCCCACCTCACTTTGAGGTTTGGGTCTGGAACCTGTACGGTCAAAGCCAAAGGCCTGAAAAATGTGAGAAATGGCACAACATTCTCTCCTGTCTCCTGCTCCGAACCCAGCATGGTCACCAGGGGTCAGGGCCTGCACGTGCAACCCACAGGGTTCCTCCCTTACTCCCCTGCCTGTGGAAGGGCTCCAGGCCTTGAAGTCAGCCTGGAGAGTCAGCCTGGTAAGGGCAGCCCACAGGCCTGAGGCCTGGGGATAATCAGACCTTCCAAAGACCAGCCGCTCAGTCCAGCGGGCAGGCAGGGGACCCCAACTGTCTGCCAGACACTCCAAGGAGGCCTCCCCTCAGCCAGGCAGTCCAGGGGTCCCTGGCTGCACCCAGGGGCACAATGACACCATATCCTAGTCTGTTGCTGCCACAGGATCTGCAGGCAGGAGGCTCCAGGGAGATGGGAAGAGCAGGCATAGCCAAGCCAGCACCCTCCAGCTGAATATCAGCTCTGGGCACACCCCAAGATGGAGCATTTTAGATCATGGTGCAGCCAATGCTGTCCGTGCAGCGCTGGGAAACCCGGCTCACTCCTGGCCCTGGTCTCCACCCAGCCTTGGCCTCACTCTGAGTTGTAGAGTGGGGATTGTCATAGCACATCCAGGGTGCCGCAAGGACTAGGTAATTCCCTCCTAAGCACCGGCTTCTGCCAGAGCCTCCTCCTCCCTGCTGCTGACCCCATCCTCAGGAAAAACCTCAGAGATCGAGGCACCTTAAGAAGTTGGTGGCTAAAATAGCACAACTGCCATTAACATCACAGTAGGAGTTACCTCATTAGGGGATTCTCCCAGCTAGGAGATTTTTATTTTAAAAAATAAAACAATAACCACCTACAAACAACAAAAGTGACAGTTCCCACTGAGGACCAAGTCTGGGGCCAGGCTCTAGATAGTTTAAAAAAAAAAAAAAAAAAAAAGAAGCGAGGTAGAGAACTACTACACACGGTGTGCGATTTAGTCACTTCTAAGAAAGCTGCAACTTTCCTGATTTGAAAGGTACAGACTTCAAAAGCACATGACTTCTACCCATTGTCCTAACTCCCTTCTACCTTCTGGAAATGCAGGTGCAATGCCTGGAGGCACGGCAGCCATTTGGGGATCATGAGGACAAAAACCATACCCTAATGCAGAGAGGAGAGAGAGGAAGAGCCAGGATCCCGGATGCCATCATGAAGCCTCTGTACCAGCCCTGAACCTCCTTTCTCTGGACATCTTGTAATATAAGGGAAAAAAACCTCACCAGGCCTTCTGACTTCATCCCTTCAACAAGAGCCTTGTTTTGTGTGCTCAGGACATAGCAGTGAACAAGGCAGACAAGGTTCCTGGTCTCATGGAGCAAACATTCTAGTAGGAGAGGTGGTGAACAAGGACACACAGGAACAAGAGCATCTCAGCCAGTGACGGCTCTCCATCACTTCCTCCTGCTGCCCTCCTAGACAGGCTTCTGGTCTTGACTGGAGCACCAAATTGCTGTGAGGCTTTGAGATGGCCACTTCCCCACTCCAGCCTGTTTTCCTGTCTATAACTTCAAGGAGGGGTCCAAATCCATGCTCTCTGAGGCCTGGCCCCTCTCAGCCAGGCCCTGGCACCAGGCAGGTTACTCCGAGCAGCTGTACCCAGAGGCTGGACCCCCTCCAAAGTGACTGGGCTGTTGCTGCCCTCAAATTCCTCGGCACTGAGTAAACAGCTGGGCAGCTCTGGTCAGCCAGCCAGGCCTCCTGACTGCATCCTTCTCAGGGACATCCACAAATCTTCAGCCAGCTGCAGGCTGAAGAGCCTAACTGCGACTCAGGCTCCCCCTGCCAGTGCCTGGCACAGAGCAGCCTGAAGGGCCAGGCCATGAGGGGGCCACCCCTGCTGTTCTAGGGCCACCATCCCTACTCTGGCGACTCCAGCTGTAGCTAGTGCCTGCCCAGATCAGTCACTGAGTCTCAGCACCCCTGTATGGCGCACACACACACACACACGCACACACATACCCCACAGCCATCGTGCACTCCATACATCTCAAACTGGCCCGTCTGAGTGTTGGCCCCTCCAGTCTTCCCACTGCCCAGCCAGAGACTGCAGCACAGCCTCCTCTCTCTCCTCACTCTCACTTCCACCTCCTCTCAACCGCCAAGCCCTGTGGATTCTGCTTCCCTCCCACCTCCCAAATCTTTCTGGTTTCCTCCACCCCCACTGCCCAGATCCAACCCCCAACGCCACCCCACACCTGAGACTTTGCTGTGACAAAAGGCGGGGAGCAGAAGAAGAGGCCTGACCTGAACCAACCAGGCTCCAGGGGCTGCTGCCTGGGCCAGCCGCACTGCTCCACCCAGCAGGGCAGGGTTTCCTTGGCCAAGGGGCTTGGAGGGCTGGGATCTATCAGGCCTGGGGTCCAGGCCACTGTCTAGCAAGTGGCTAAAGAGCAGAAGGTCTAGGCCACCAACAAATTCAGAATATATATACACATATTCTTTTTTCTTTTTTCTGAGTCAAGGTCCTGCTGTGTCACCCAGGCTGAAGTGCAATGCTGCCCGCAGCTCACTGCAGCCTTGAGCTCCCAGGCTTAAGCAATCCTCCCACCTCCGCTTCCCAAGTAGCTGGAACCACAGGCATGCACCACCATGCCCAGCTAACTTTTTTATCTTTTGTAGAAATGGGGTCTCACTCTGATGACCAGGCTGGTCTCGAGCTCCTGGGCTAAGAGATGCCCCTACCTCAGCCTCCCGAGGTTCTGGGATGACAGGCGTGAGCCACCACACCTGGCTACATGTATACTTGAACCATTAAAACCTTTTGTCAAACGAGGAGATCAATTAGGGCACGCATCCAACTGAAAGGTCGCACTTCCCACAGAATAGCTCTGCCGTGGCTCCTGGAGCCCACGACCTGTGCTTGTGAGGATGCCCCCATTAGGACGCATGTGAGGAGACCATGTGGCCCCGCACACACCGGCCTTGTCATGAAGAGAACTTGGGTCTGTTCTGGCATCCTCCAGGGGGACAGTGTGAATATGCTAATCTGGCAGGCAACTGTATCATTCATTTCTCCAAGCAGCGTCAGGTATGTCTTGAATGCCTGCTATGTGCCAGGCACTGCATTAGGCCCTAGAGCGGTGACCAAGACAACCCTGGCTGCAGGGGCTGCCGTCTACTCAGAGTGCCCGCCAGATCCCAGCCCCACTCACAGAAGCCCTCCCACCACACTTCCTCCCCAGTCCAGGCTGCCTGGGGGCTGGGTGAGGCTGGGGCCGCAGATGGCAGCCCCAAGGACTCCAGGTGGGGAAGGCAGAGGTCAGTAATAGTCACAACGTGAGTGACAGCATCACGAGACAAGCCGGGTAACAATGCCATCTCTTAGTCAAAGGCACAATCGAGATGACACCAGTGGGCTAAAAATAGCAAGCCCCTCTTTAGAGAGGTATCAGGTGTAGGGGAAGTCCGCAGACCCTGAAGGGACAAACCTGGTCCACATACCGGCTTTGCCCCCGGCACGCTGTCTGACCAAGAGCCAATCTCACCACCTCTCGGTTGCTCCGGTTTTCTCAACTGTAGAATAGAGGCAACAATATGTCGGCCCCTCTTGAAGAATTACTTCAAAGAATAAGAAAACATTGAGGAAGTTGGACTGGACAGGTGGTCCCCAACCTGTCACCTTCCCCTTTGCCACCTATACTTCCTAAAGGCTCATTCAGAACAAGCCTGCCTGGCTCAAGCACTTTCAATGGCTCCCTGTTGCCTGCAGAGTCATAGCCAGACAACTGAGCCTTGGAATGTTCCCCCTAATCAGGTGCTGCCTCTCTGTCTGAAGCTTTCCACAGAAGCCAAGGCCTTCTTGGAAGCAGAGCCCACATGCAGCACCTCTCCTGGGTCCCAGAGCAGGGCAGCCAAGAGGGCTAAGGCCCCTGCTAGTGCACTCTCCACCACCCAAGGATGCCTTGGCCAAGAAAGCTTAGGGGTACGAGGCCTGAAGGTATACAAGGCCTCACCAGCCTCAGCCCCACCCCACTCCCCTAAATACTGGAGGGAAACGTGGGGGCGTTTGTGGTTGGAGAAGCACGCCATTTCCCATGGTGCTATCTGATGTTGACATTTTCCACTCCACCCTCAGCTGCTTTGCTAAGCAATGTGGCTCTGTCTCCTGCCTGGGGAGGGGAGTGGAGAGGGAGCCTGCCCCAGAGGGAGTTCCCAGAGGGTGGCAGAGGGTCATGGTGATGTCTGGGAACGCCGAAGGGGCAGCATCACACAGCACAAGTGTAACCCTGTGAATGAGGCGCTGTGTTGCCCCCATTTTACAGACTTAAGAAACTGAGGATTGTGGAATGAAGCGGTTTACTGGAAGTACATTTGGACTTCGGGCTCAGGCATGAAATTCTGTATACTTACCACCACCCCACATGATCTCCTGATGCTGCTTAGGACTGAAAAGAATTCTGAGATATGTACAAGGTATAGATCTTCTTCATCTCCCCTCCCTCTCCATCAGCCCCTCAGTGATGTGTGAGATGTTGGCATTAGCCCTTCTCCTTGTGGGTAAAATAATACCCCTGCTGCCCACTTTTGAAAATTTATGTTTTAATAGATAGCAAATGCACATGGTACAAAGTTGAAAATATACAAAAGGATATACAGTGAAAAATAAGTACTCATCTAGCCCCTCCCATCTACCCTGTTATTCTTACTAGGACAAACATGATTACCTATTTTGTGGTGTTCCCTTCCAGAGATTTCTATGCATATGCAAACACATTCAAATACACACCAGCATCACAAATAGTAGTATAACTTACCATGTTCTGAACCAGCTGTTCAACACTTAATGTGTTTGGAGATTGTTCCGTTTTTTTTGTTTGTTTGTTTGTTTGTTTTTGAGGAAGGAGAGAGTTTCACTCTTGTTGCCAGGCTGGAGCACAGTGGCACAATCTCAGCTCACTGCAACCTCTGCCTCCCGAGTTCAAGCAATTCTCCTGCCTCAGCCTCCCAAGTAGCTAAGATTACAGGCACCTGCCACCACGCCCAGCTAATTTTTGCATTTTTAGTAGAGACCATGTTGGTCAGGCTGGTCTCGAACTCCTAACCTCAGGTGATCCACCAGCCTCAGCCTCCCAAAGTACTGGGATTACAGGCGTGAGCCACCAGGCCCAGCCTTTTCCATTTAATTACATGAAGAGTGCGCCCAGTCTTTATTTTGGCTGCATACTATTCCTTTGGGTGACTATCTCATCATTAAATAAATTTTAACCACAGACATAAGATTGTTTCCAGCCTTTTGCAATTACACACGCTAGAGCAATAAGCACTTATTGTACACGTATCATTTTCACATGTGTGAATACAATACATGTGGAAGTTAGGTTCCTGAAAACGGAATTACTAGGTTAAAGGGTACCGTCATTCCAGTGTTTTCCAGTATCAGCAAATTGCCCTTCGCAGAGGTTGTACCAATTCATACTCCCACCAGCAAGGTGAAAGAGTGGCCACTCCCCATAGCCTCACCAACACAGTGAGGAATCAGACTTCTTAATCTTCACTAATATGATTGATAAAAAACGGTTTGCATTGCAGTTCAACTCTTTTTAGAAGGTTAAGAATATTTTCACATATTTAGGAACCATTTGTATTTCCTCTTTTAGAAACTGCCCCGATCCTCTGCCCACTTTTTTTTCTGGTTGTTGGTCCAGTTCTTATTGATTTGCAGGTATTCTTTTGATGTTAAGGAAATTCTTCTTTTACCTGTAATGTAAGTCGCAAGAATCCCTGGATTTGCTTATGGAATTTTTCACCTTTTTTTTTTTTTTCTTGTTTGAGACAGAGTCTTGCTCTGTCACCAGGCTGGAGTGCAGTGACACGATCTCGGCTCACTACAACCTCCACCTCCCAGGTTCAAGCGATTCTCCTGCCTCAGCCTCCCGAGTAGCTGGGACTACAGGCACCCGCCACCACGCCTGGCTAATTTTTGTATTTTTAGTAGAGACGGGGTTTCACCATGTTGGCCAGGCTGGTCTCAAACCCCTGACCTCAAGTGATCCACCTGCCTCGGCCTCCCAAAGTGCTGGGATTACAGGCGTGAGCCACCGTGCCTGGCATTTCACCATTTTTAAAAGGAACTTGAATGTGTTGATAATGTAATTTATAGTATCTGTTAAAATGAAAACTTTCCTCCACGGTTTTTGCTAGCACTTTCATGCTGCTGCTTTTACATCAGTCCCTCTTCTGAGTCACTTGTGTGTCCTGGCTTGCACCATGCTTCAGGCCCGGACATGCTGTGTCCTCATCCTGTCTGTGTTAGTCTGGAGCGGAGGTTCGAGCAGGCAGAGGTGAGCCTGGGCACAGAAGTGAGCATCCATAGTGTTTGTCCACCGAGTGGCACAGGCCACTGTTCGGGGTTGCTGGAAGGGAAGGGCTGTGAATCACAAGGCCAGGTGTTGTGGCGGGAAGAGCACTGAGCCAGAAGTCAGTTGTTTTACTTGCTTCGTGTACAGACTTACTCTGTGTGCCTCAGTTTACCCCTTTGTAAAATAAGAGAGCCTCCCCTCATGAACTTCAAAATGCAAATTATGTACTAGCTGCACACTAAAGCTCCTTCCTGCTCCTCTCTCTCTCCCCCACTTTGGAGCTATTTTATTCTTTGGGAGTTCCACCTGGGCTTTAGCAAGCAGGAAAGGCTTCCAGGAGGAGGTAGGCCCTGGTACGCTGAGACCTGAGTTTCTGATCCAGTCTGGGAGCCAAAGCTGCAAGGAGGAATGTGTGTTGAGCAGCAGCTCTGGACCTCACTCTCTTACCTTACCTGGTTCAATCCTCACAACAGCGCAACCCAGTGATCCAGCAAGGCCAGATGACCTTTCATTTTACAGATGAGAAAACCAAGGTTCTGAGACGTTGAGCCATTTGCCCAAGATCCTAGAGCCCAGGGTCCTAAGTGGCAGACTGGAACTCAAATGCTGGCCTTGGATGAGCAGAAGCAGGTTCTCAGCTTCTCCAAGGGTTGGAGGGGTCCGGGGAGGTTGGCTCAGGGTGTGGGCAGCAGTTGGTGGTCAGTGACTTTCCCTTGTGGCAGGAAGAAGAGGTGGGGGAAGCAGCTGGAGTTGGGAGATAGGAGGCTGAGGCAGCAGGGCCTACAGATAAAGCAGGAGGTGGACAGGGGCGGGTGTGCACATCCCGGCAGCTGGAGTGTAGATGAAATCTCAGAGAGCCCGGAAGAAGGGCTGGACCAGGGACCACGTCACTCCCAGGCCTGACCAATCCCTGCTTCTCAAGGCCACGTCTCACCCCTGAGCCTCGCAGCAGCCATTAGGGTACTTTCCGGGGCCCGGACACTGCAGCCCCAGCCAGGCCTCCCTCTTCTCCAGGGTCAGGTGCGGAGGGACATGGTGCGAGAGTCGGGGCTCTGTCCTTCTGCTCTGCCTCAGCCCTGCTACACCTGAAAGTCATCAGCCGGGCCTGTAGATGCTCCGGGCTTCTCGCGATCAACGTGGTCCTACCACCTTGTTGTTTTACTTTGAATGTCTTCATGACAGGCGCACACCTTCCAGCTCTCCACTGTCCCTGCCTCTCCCTGTTGTCCCAGAACCGGTCACATCCCACATTTACCTTCTCTACCTGGCCTCTAAAGAATTTCCATTTTGAGGACCTGAATTAGTTGAGCAGATGCACTGAAGGTCGAAGTTTGTAATTTTCAGGGAGAAGGAACCTTTGAGATAAAAGGACCCAGAATGAAGCAGTAACATCCCCAGAGTCCCACCGCAGAGCTGGACAGAAATGGGGCCAGAACTCCCGACTCCCAGTCCAGTGCTCACTGACCTGACTTCTGCTGCTTCCCAGAAACACCTGAAGGAAAAGAGTGGAGAATACACAGTTCGGGAGGCTGAGGCGAGAGGATCACGTGAGACCACGAGTTCAAAACCAGCCTGGGGAACATAGCAATACTCCATCTCAAAAAAAAAAAAAAAAAAAAATTAGGTCAGCCAGTATGGAAGTGTGCACCCGTAGACCTACCTACTCCAGAGGCTGATGCAGGAGGATCCCGTGAGCCCAGGAGATCAAGCTTTCAGTGAGCTATATTGCACCACTGCACTCCAGCCTGGACGACAGAGCAAGGCCATCTCCAAAAAAAAAAAAAAATAGAAAGTAGAATAGAAAGTAGAATACAAAAGAGTGTTGTTCTGAGCACTGTGACCCAAGGCAAGTCCCTGCCCTGCCACATCTGAGCCTCAGTTTCCCCATCCACACAGAATGAGGCTGGCCCAACAATAGTAAGCACTGCTGTGAGTGCCTGAGTCCACCTCTCCCTCCCAGAGGCCGAGCGGGACAAACCACACGTTCCTCAGGCCTGTTTCGCACGAGCTAATATTGACCCAACGCTGTTTCCCTTGGCCCTGCACAGGGGCTATATTTGCTCTGCAGGACTCCAGCCTCGCCTGTGCCCCTCTGGGCTTCAGATGTGCTGGCCCAGGCGGGAGAGGCCAGGTCAGGGGCGTGCGCCTCACAGGCTAATGGGCGAGGGAGAAACCACAAGAGGCCCAGGACACCATCCCAGGCCCCCCTTAAAGCTTCTAGTGTATTTATATATTTTTTTTAAAAAAAAAGAACTGCCCAACCTCAGTTTTAGAATCTCTGATCTTTTTTAATGTTATATTTCATAAATACACTTTTTTAACACACATCTAACATGCATGCATACACACACACACACACACACGATATGTTAACTAAATGTTCAGCCTCATCTGGGAGTCTGGTAGAAAGCTTAAAATTAGCCCCTGCATTGGAGAAATGGCTGATTCCAGGGTTACGCCAGGGAAAGAACAAGAGGAGCCTGAAACACCTTTTGTGCCAGAAAGTAAGGAAGAAATCAAGGAATGACAGGGCCATCACTGGGGACATGACAGAGGTCCCTCCGGGTTCTTCTGAGCATCAAAATAAACACGCACAGTAACACATCATCATCCACTGAAAAAAACAGGGAACTGTGAGTTCAGGCTGATGTGAATTAATGAATGCATGACAAAAGTTTGGTGTGGAGTTGGCTACCCACGGCATCTCAGCGTCCCAACCCAACAAAATCCTTTTCCACAATGAAGGGGAAAGAGTCACTCTACAGTGGAGAAGCCAACCAAGGGAGCCCAGTGGATTTCATCGGTACCAGGGCAAATGAGAACCGCGAGCCACCTGCAGGGATGCAGGAGGAGACGCAGCATCTCTCTGAGATCAGCCCTCTGAAGATGCCCGGCCTGATATAACCAAGAGGAGACAAACCCAACATAAGGAACGTTCTCCAAAACCAGCCTGGAATCTCCAACAATGTCAAGGGCGCAAAACCAAGACTCGATGAGGAGTTGTTCCAGGCTAAAGAGACAGGACGACTCAATGGCTAGGACATTCCTGGAACAACAGGGGGACCTAGGATACAGTGTGAGGATCGCTTTGGGATTTTCAGGTGGCATCGTGTTTGTGTAGGAGAACGTCCTTGTTAGTAGGAAACAGACACAAGTATTCAGCAGGGATAGAGCACGATGACAGCAACTTAGTCTCAGATGGCCAGGGAGAAAAATAGCTTTCCCTAGTGTACTTGGGATGTCCTTATATGTTTGAGATTGTTAAAAAAATCAGAAAGGAGATGAGGGCTTCAGAAATCTCAGGTCATAGCCAAGATGGTCAGACAGGAGACAGGAAGAAGGAGCCTGCCTTGAAACACATCCCTCACTTTTTTTTTCTTTCCTTTGGAGACAGGGTCTCACTCTGTCACCCAGGCTGGAGTGCAGTGGTGCGATCACAGCTCCCTGCAACCTTGGCTTCCTGGGCTCAAGCAGTCTTCCTGCCTCAGCCTCCTGAGTAGCTGGGACTATAAGCATGAGCCTCTGTGCCTGGCTAATTATTTTATTTTTTGTAGAGATGGAGTCTCACGATGTTGCCCAGGTTGGTCTCAAACTCCTGGCCTCCAGCAATCCTCCTGCCTCAGCCTCCCAAAGTGCTGGGATTACAGGCATGAGCCACTGTACCTGGCCCGTCCTTCGCCTTTCAAAGCACCCCAGCAAAGGAGATGACAAATAGATGTTCACAGGGGACAAGCGCTTCCTGAGCCACACAGGAACAGAGCAGCCAGCCTAGTAGCTCCCTGCTCTAACGTTTCTCTCCTCCTCCCTCAGGCTCTCTGAGGCTTCCGGGGGGTTCTGGGCTGCAACACCAGGCAAAGGCGGCATGCTGAGTTCTAGTCCTCGCTCTACCTCGACTTGCTGCATCCACTTGGGTAAGTTTCTTCCCTGCTCTGGGCCTCGTCCCGATGTGTTCAAAGGGACATCACGATGTTCTCACTAGTTGCTTTCTACTGAGCTGGAGGCCAAGGACTCAGATTTGGTTTGGCTGGTTCTGCCTCTGACCTGCTGGGTGACCTGGAGCAGGTCATTTAACCTCTCTGTGTTTGTTCTATCAGGATAATCTGTTGAAATATTCACCAATGCCTCTCTCTCCAGAATTTGCTGTTGCCCCTCCCTCCCTGCCCTCTGCTCCCAGTCCCCACATCTGGGCAGCTGAGCAGGACGCAGAAGAATATAGGCACAGCAGTCAGAGCACCTGGTTTTCCACATTTCAAGAGCCCACGCTCTGAATAGTACAGAAAATTTAGAAGCTCACGTGATGAACCAGAAATATCCTCCCCACCCTTGAGACCGGGGTAAAAGGTGAGGAACAGAGGAGAAAGCTGGGGTTAGGGGGTCCCTGCAACCCCCTGGAGGTGACAGTTCTCCCAGGCCCAGGGAAAGACAGCATATGGTGAGAGCAGAGCCCAGGGCATGGCCAGAGCCACCCCATGGAAAGCATGGGGTGTTGCCTGGAGGGCAACAGGGCCAGAGAGCTCTCTCAGAGGGACAGATGCAACCGGATGCTGCCCCTCTACCCACAGTGGCACAGACCCAGCATTGACGTGGTGGCTCTCACAGTGGCACAGACCCGGCACTGACGTGGTGACTCTCACAGTGGCACGGACCCGGCACTGACGTGATGACTCTCACAGTGGCACGGACCCGGCACTGACGTGGTGGCTCTCACAGTGGCACGGACCTGGCACTGACGCGGTGGCTCACAGTGGCACGGACCCGCACTGACGTGATGACTCACAGGCACGGACCGCACTGACGCGGGTGGCTCGGCGGCACGGACCCTCGCACTGACGTGGTGGCTCTCAGAGTGGCACGGACCCGCACTGACGTGGTGACTCTCACAGTGACATGAACATGGCGTTGATGTGGAGGCTCTGAAGACACACTGTGGTCAGGAACAAGGAAGGACTCTGCAGTTCCCTGCAAAGTCTAGACAAGAACACAAGGCCAGGCACTCGAGCCCATGCCTGGAATCCCAGCACTTTGGAAGGCCGAGGTGGACAGATTGCTTGAGACCAGCCTGGGCAACATGGCAAAAGCCCATCTCTACAAAAAAAATTTAAAAATTAGCCAGGTGTGGTGGTGCATGGCTATAGTCCCAGCTACTTGGGAGGCTGAGGTGAGAGGATCGCTTGAGCCCAGGAGGTTGAGGCTGCAATGAACCATGTTCACACCACTGCATTCCAGGCTGGATGACAGACAGAGAGAGACCCCATCAAAAGAAAGAAAGAAAGAGAGAAAGAGAGAAAGAGAGAGAGAGAGAGGGAGGGAGGGAGGGAAGGAAGGAGGAAAAGGAATGCAAACATCACAGGGGAAGCCGAGAGGGGACAACGCTAAGAATCTAATGTGTCCCTGCCCACCAGTGTCTCAGCGCCACCTAAACCCCCACACCCTAGACAAGCCTGGGCAGGAACCCATGCTGTCTAGATGTGGGGCTTCCATCACTTAATGGAATGAGGATCTAAAATAGAAACAAAGGTCAGTTCAGGAAGCAGAGGCAGGGTGCTTTCCCCAGGCATCTGAATCTGTGAATGGAGACCGCTCCCCAGCTTATGGTGGTTGTGGGAACAGGACGGGTGCATCCCTTGGCTTAACTCTGCGTTCAGTGGCCTCACGGGCCTCTGTGGAAGTGTGAGAATTGATAAATACTACAAAGCAGTAGTTGTTGTGCTTGGGGTTGGTTGGTTGCTTTGTTTTTTCAGAGAGCCTGTTTACCAGCCTCCCACTGAATGGAATCCATCCGCATGGCATCCATGTTGCCATGACAGGAACTGCCGGTGTGTGGGGGCTTGGCCCCGGATATAACTGGTATAACTTTTTGCAAAGCTGGTTTCCGCAGCTGCCCCTGCAGTCGTCCTGACTGAAAGACAGGGGACAGGGGAGTCTGTCCCGCTGCGAGCCTTGTCCCTTCCCCGCTGACTGCTGGGAGCGGGAGGATCTTTTAGCTCCGTGGGTCACCAAAGGTGTTCCATGTGAGGGACCCTCTGCCCCATGCCCTGAGCAGGCCTGGACTTGAGGATGTTTCACTCACTAGAGGATTGGAAAAGACCCAGGCCAGCCCCAAGCGGGCAGTGGGACCTTCTCCGGACCTCCCAGGCGAGCTGGGAACCCGGCCTCTTGGGAGGACCTTGAGAGAGCAGGCAGTTGGGCATGAGCCTCTGGTTGGGGGGCAACGCAGAGGGAAAGAAGGGATGGGACCCCTGGACCCCCAGACACTCAACCAGAGCCAACCTTGAATGTGCTGAAGCACTTCTCAGTGGGAAAATCACAGGGCGGCTTTGCCCGTGCTGGGCTGTGTGCCCACGGTAGGCCGGCAGGGACACGGTCTTCTCCCGGCGTCCGGCTGCACCGCACGCCCTGTCACACGCGGGGAGGCCTCCCAGAGGGGTGACACTGGGATTGCTATGTTTATCTTATTTTTATTTTTCTTCAGTTCAGGATGCCCCTGCCTGGCCCAGAAACCACACTGCCATGAATAGGCCAAGACATGTTACCGTCCTGTGCCCACTCCACCCAGCCTGGGGTGAGGGAATGGGGGCAGATGCCGGATTGCGGCCACTGACCAGCCGCAGAGCCCAGCAGGGCCATAAACAAGGCTGGGTGGGGTTTCCAGGCCCACTCAGTGAGGCTCGTTTATTTGGACGAGGGCAGAGAGCACCGACCAGAGTGCCTCAAAATAACTCACATGGCCGGCCGGGAGCCAATCCCTCCGTGGAAAATTTAAATGAATTCTTCACAGCTGCAAGACCCAGGCCCCCAGACAGCCCACCCAGAATCACCAGACACCATGGCTCTGATGGTTCCAGAAACCCAAGAATGTTCTGGAAGCCCAAGGAAGCCATAGTCGGTCTCTGGTCTTCTTCACACAGCCAGAGGTCATGATACACTCAGAGAAGGATGATCCAGTCACCAACAGCTCAGCCCCTCAGGACACTGGTGCCAGAAAGGCCCATGCCTGCCAGCCTGGTCCTCGTGGACATTGGGCTCTGGAGGAAGGGCTGCCCAGGTTTCACTTAGCGCTTCTGGGAGCATCCTCCTTTCCTTATCTGGGGACACTGAGGCTCAGTCAGCTCCTCCTGTGAGGAAACAGACATGTAGCAGCCAGTGCTGACCACCAGGCCATCCCACCCCCGTGCCAGTGCCTGAGCCACAGTGACCGGGTCAGGCTGCAGATGCGTGGTGAGGAGAGCAACTGGGGAGGGATGAGGGGAGCTGAAGTGGGGAGGGAGGGAGGGAGTCTGAGGGAAGGAGTGAGAATGGACCCCAACGAGCATGAGGCCAGCAGCAAAGGGTTAAGGAAATGCACTCTCGGCCTGGCGCAGTGGTTCACGCCTGTAATCCCAGCACTTTGTGAGGCCGAGGCGGGGGGATCACCTGAGGTCAGGAGTTCGAGACCAGCCTGGCCAACATGGTGACACCCCATCTCTATTAAAAATACAAAAATTAGCCTGGCGTGGTGGTACGTGTCTGTAGTCCCAGCTACGTGGGAGACTGAGGCACGAGAATCGTTTGAACCTGGGAGGCAGAGGTTGCAGTGAGCCCAGATCATGCCACCCCCACTCCAACATGACAGAGTGAGACTCCAAGGAAAGGAAAGGGGAAAAGGGAATGGGAAGGAAAGGAAAGTCACAGGGACCCAGGGGCAGCCAGCAGGGCTGGACTGAAGAGACCGACCTTGACCTGAGAAAGGGGGATCAAGGCCTAGAAACAGCACAGGCCAAGGTAAGAGGCAGAAATGGTGACACCCTACACACAGCCCTGCAGACCATGGGGAATGCAACGTCCAGTGTCTCATCTCACAGCAAAAAGGCCACCCCTAGGCCACTTGGTGGGAAAGAAGAGGCCGAGCCGGGGCTGGAGTCCTCGTCCCTGGTCCTCAACCCCATGCCCTTTCCGTGACCCAAGGCTGCCTACTGAGAGGCCTGGAGGAGTCCGGAGCAGGCCCAGGGACTCTCACTGCCGCCCTGCACTCTGCAGTTGGTCATATCATGTGGGTGGGGGCCTCGGATGGGAAGGGCCTGCACCTCGGGGATTTTCTTGTCCCCAGGAGGAAAGAGCCTGGGGCGTTTGGAGGAACTTGGGCTTCGGAGTCAGACCCATGGAGGCAGACTCCAGGCCACGCCACAGTTTGCCAAAGGTCATGGCCAACTCTGCTCTTGCCCGCCACGTGCCAACATCTCAGTTAATGCTCCAAACATCCCGTGAGGACATATGGCCATCATTCCCACTTTACTGATGAGGGGACTGACACGCAGAGGTGAAGCAACTTGCCCAAGGTCACACAGTTATTCCTTGGCCGATCCAGGAGCTCAGCCCAGGATGCCTGACCCCAGAGTGGCCACCCAATGCTTTCATTTCCAGGCCACCTTGAGCAAGTCACTGAACCACCCCAGGCCTCTGTTTCCCCACAGCCACAGTGACTCCCACCTTGCAGGGTTGGAGAGGAGTCAATGAATTAATGCCCGAGTGTGTGGCTGGTGGCAGCCACCTTGCCTGTTTTCAGACAGGCTGCAAACTGACCCCAAAACCCCCATCCCCTTCATCTTTCTCAGGGGCACTGGCACCCGGGACAAGGTCCTAGCCCCTCTCGCCTAGCAGAGCGAGGGACCAGGAGAACTGAGGCCACTCTGGGGTCCTGGACAGGGCAGAGACCGGGCGGGAGAACTGAGGCCACTCTAGGGCCCTGGGCAGGGCAGGAGCTGGGCGGGAGAACTGAGGCCACTCTGGGGCTCAGGGCAGGGCAGGGGCCGGGAGGCCACGGGAACACAGGTCCACTTCACCCTCCTGCTCAGCAGGGCTGGATCCTCCCTGTCCCCCAGGGCCCACTGGGGATTTGGGGTTTTCCTGCATCTGATTAGCATAAATTAGCAGCTGTCAGCAGCAGGGAGGAATGCACCCTTCCAAGGGCCCAGGCTTGTTTTTGGAAACGATATCGAGTTCTGCTGAGGGCTCGCCTTGTTCACTGGCCACTGGATGGCTGAGTGGTGTTTGTGTACCCAGCAGAGGCTCACCCCCACCCCTGGTGAGCCCCCCGCCCCCAGCCTCAGCTCCAAGGATAACACAGAGGGAAGGAGCATGGTGCGGGTGGCAGCAGGATGAGGGGGGATCCGGCCAGACTCCCCGCCCTCATCCCACTTCACACCTCTCACCTAAGCTCCCTCCACACTGAGAGAGCCCTCTGTGCAGGCTGGTGGGGCGGAAGGGCCCAATGACCACCTTCTGTTTTCCTAGCGGGGGAGCAGTGGCCATTGGAGCTTCCTAGGCTGGGGCTACGTCCACAGAGAACTTTCAACCGGACAGCACCAACCTGGTTCCTTGGGGATAAAGTTGGTCTGCCCTGATTTTCCAAGGAAAGGGAAGAACATCTATTCCACAAGGCCTACTGTATGCCAAGCCCAGGAAAGGGTGACTTCTTTGTCATCCAAGAATTCCACGGGTGCTGGACGGAGTAGGGTTTGTCTGCCAGGCAGCCCTTCCCTTCTGCTTCTGATAACGCCACAGCCTTCCTCAAGGTGAACTAGAGCCTGTGCTCTGGAACCAGAATGGGTTCAAATCCCACCACTCACCAGCTGTGTGCCTCTCTGCCTCGGTTGCCTCACCTGTAGAATGGGACCCTGGTTGTGAGAATTAAATGAATTCATGCGTTCAATGTGCTGAGAACAACACTGGCACATGGTAAGTGATGCGTTAGCTATGACTGATTGCCCTGGCCCCACTCCAAGTGGTTCTGGAGAGGCTGCTCACCCGGACCCCACTCCCAACCACAGGGCCACACATGTAACCTAGATTAGCCAGTTAGGATGCCTCATCTCCAATTGGCCACAGTGATTGGCCCAGGAATAGATAAGCCTAGCCAATCAGACTCTTTCCCTGTGATTTAATATTTGGCTGTGAGTAGAGAAGCGCTTTCTCTCTCTCTCTCTCTCTCTCTCTCTCTCTCTCTCGGGTGAAAAGCTGGAAAGATGTAAGCTCAATGTTGTCTGTGGCCCTGCCTTCCTTTCTTCACCCATCACATCAAGAAAGCAAGCCTGCAGCAGGAGAAAGTGAGGCCACCAGCCCAGAGATGAGCAGAGCCCAGAGAGGTGAAGAGGCGACTGAGAAACCAAGAATAAATGATAGAGAAGGATAACCCTGTTATTTCCATCCCTGACAGCGGCTGTGCCCGGGACTTCCCTTTAACACAAGATGTTTCCTTTCACTGTTAAAATCCGGAATCATCCAAGGCTTATTAGCCCTATTGTACATATGAGAAAACTGAGCCTCGCGGAGGTGGAATGATCAGCCCTTGGGGGCAGAACTAGTAGGTGGTGGAGCCAAAGGCAGGTGGCCTGGCCACAGAGTCAAAGCGCACATTAGCCTTTGTTTGAATGGTCACCTGGAGGAGAAGGAGAAGCTGGGTTTGAACTCCAGCTCTGTCGTTTTCTGGCTATGTGAGCTTTGAGCAACTCACTTCTCTTCTCCGAGCCCAGTTTCCTCGTCTGTAACATGGGAATAACATTCCTTACTTCACTATGCTGGCATAAAATAAAATGTCCTATTGGAAGCACCCAGCACCTAATTAGTACCCAGTAAATGTTCATTTTTCCATTCCCCAAAACAGCAGCATCATCAACCCTCCAGGAAGTCAAAATGCCTGACTTGCAGGGCTCTCGATGGATCCTCAAGACAGCAGTGGTAGCCCCCCATTTCAGAGATGGGAAACAGGCTCTGAATGGTTCAGCCGCACACATACCCAAGGTCACACAGCTTGTTAATGGGACCTCTCCCACTTCTATCAAGTTGCCTGAGTCCCTGCTGCAGGGTTCTTTGCAGTCAGGGGCTGGGAACTGGGTTGGCGGTGAGGAGGGTAAAATGGGGATAAAGTAAGTGGTTTGGACTGAGGGTGCCTGAGCCCTCCGCTCTGCCCTCCCCACCCTCAAGCCCAGGCAGACTCCGAGTCTTGGGTCAAGGACGCCCCCTGCTGGCCACCTAGGGAACTCCATCCCAGGCACCTGATAAATCCCAGAGAAGGCACCACAAGGGCGTTTTTTTTTTTTAAGGCAGGATCTCACTCTGTTGCTCAGGCTGGAGTGCAGTGGTGTGATCACAGCTCACTGCAGCCTCAACCTCCCAGGCTCAAGCAATCCTCCCACCTCAGTGTCCCCAGTAGCTGGGACTACAGGCGTGCACCACCACACCCAGCTAACTTTTTTTTTTTTTTTTTTTAGATACAGGGTCTCACTATGTTACCCAGGCTGTTCTCAAACTCCTGAGCTTAAGTGATCCTCCTGCCTCAGCCTCCCAAATTGCTGAGATTATGGGCATGAGCCACTGCACCTGGCCATCTGTTATTTTTTTTTAAGACAGAAAATAGCAAGTGTTAGTGAGAACGTGGAGAAATTGGAACCCTTGTACATTGCTAGCAAGACTGTAAGATGGTAGAGTCGCTGTGGGAGTACAATATGGCAGTCCTTCAAAAATTAAACGTGGAATTATCACATGACCCAGGAATTCTACTTCTGTGGATGCACCCAAGAGAACTGAAACAGGAACTTGAACAGATATTTGTTCACCCCCAATGTTCATAGCAGCATTATTCACGATAGTCAAAAGGGGGAAGTAACCCAAGCGTCCATCCATGCATGAACGGATAAACAAAATGTGATCAAGACACACAATGGTATATTATTCAGCCTGAAAAATGAAGGAAACTCTGACGCATGCTACAATGTGGGTGAACCTTGAGGACATTATGCTGAGTGAAATAAGCCGGACTCAAAAGGAGAAGCCTATTATATAATCCTACCTGTATGAGATACCTACGGTAGTCAAGTTCATGGGGACAGAAGGTAGAATAGTGGTTGCCAGAGGCAGAGAGGAGGGAAGAAATGGGGGTTGTTGTTTAATGTTTAATGGGTACAGAGTTTGAGGCTGGGAAGATGACAAAGCTCTGGAGATGGACGGTGGTGATGGTTGCACAGCACTGGGAGTATAGTGAATGCCACTGAACTGTACACTTAAAATGGTTAAAATGATAGATTTTATGTTATGTATCTGTGCTACAGTTTCAACATTTGTCCCCTCCAAAGCTCATGTTGAAGTTTAATCTCCAGTGTGGCAGTACTGAGAGGTAAGAGTTGGTCTTTTTTTTTGAGACGGAGTCTTGCTCTGTCACCCAGGCTGGAGTGGAGTGGAGTGGAGTGCAGTGGCACGATCTCGGCTCACTGCCAGATTCAAGCTATTCTTCTGCCTCAGCCTCCCAAGTAGATGGGATTACAGGTGCCCGTCACCACGCCTGGCTAATTTTTGTATTTTTAGTAGAGACAGGGTTTCACCACGTTGGCCAAGCTGGTCTCGAACTCCTGACCTTGTGATCTGCCCACCTCGGCCTCCCACAGTGCTGGGGTTACGGGCGTGAGCCGCCGCGCCCGGCCTGAGAGGTTGTCCTTGAAGAGGTGACTGGGTCATGAAGGCTCTGCCCTCATGAATGATCTAATCTATTCGTGGATTCACGGATTAATGGGTTAATGGTTAATTGATTATCATGGGAATGGGACTGGCGACTTTATAAGAAAAGGAAAAGAGACCCGGGCCAGCACCTCAGCCCCCTCGCCATGGGATGTCCTGTGCAGCCTCCAGACTCTGCAGAGTCCCCAGAAGCAAGGAGGTCCTCACCAGATGCAGCCCCTCAACCTTGGACTTCACAGCCTCCTTGTCTTTGTAAATTACCCAGTTTCAGGTATTCTGTTACAAGCAACAGAAATGGACAAAATACGTTACCACAATTTCTAACATAAGGATAAATAAAAGAGCATTTGAGCTAAGACTTAAAGGATGGACAGTCCTCCCAAGTAGAAGGTATTCTGGGCAGAGGGAACAGTGTGAGTCTCGCCTGGGAGGCCAGAGGCCCTGGGTGTCCCAGGAAGGGGCAGGTGCTGAGGCTGGAGAGGTCGGGAGTGGCCCAGTCACGAGGCCGCCTGAAACTCAGTCTCCTCAACCACCATGTGGGGATGCTGCCACTCATCTCACAGAGACAAGGTACCCCATCAGCTCATCAGACGGGGGTCTGCAAAACAGGAGGAAAAAAATCCCAGTCAGGGCCTTAGTTCCTCTGAGGTACACATGTTGGTGATGCTGGTGGTCAGAACTATATCAACCCCACCTCCACCCATCCCCCCAAAAGTAAAGAAAATTGCTACCCCTATAGCCCCGGCGGGCCACCCCCACCTCCCGGCCCACATCACCACCACCAGCAGCAGCCCAGTGGAGAATTTAGCGACCAGGGCTCGGATGGAGCAGTGTTCCTGAGTAGCCACCAGAGGGCGCACTGCACCCGCCAACTCAGCGAGTCTCCCGCTCTGGACAGGGGAGAGGGACAGGGAGGATGGGCTACTGTCCTGGGACACATTCCTGGGCAGGGGGCTCCCAGGTAGTGTGGAAAGCTGTCCTCGGGCAGAGGACATCCTGAGCCATGGATTCACAGCCACAGAGATGTCCAGGTTGGAAGAGGTTTAGGATGGGGACCCTTTTACAGAGATGGGGCCCAGAGAGCAGAAGCCAGCTGTCTAACATCACACAACGGGTCAGGGCAAAGCAGGGACTGGCGCCCCAGAGACCCGCATCCCCTTGCACACCACATCTGCGCCTGCTCTCCAGGCCCCGGACAGCTGGGCCTAGATGGAGACCAGGGGCCAAGACAAAATGGAACTGTGGAAGGGGCTCCAGCATCTCCGCCATCCCCTGTTCTCCCAAGATGCTGAGCCGCAGGGAAACTGAGGCATGGAGAGATGAAGAGGCAGAGGTTGTCTGCATCCCTCCTGAGCAGGTCAGGGCCCCAGGCCGGTCCCAGGGAGCCCCTCTGCTCTCCCTGGAGCCAGGTTTGGGGACAGCGGCTGTGACTAGCCAAGCAGGCCGGGCCACTGTGGCTGAAGGCTCAAAGCCCAGCAGGGAGCCATTGATCAACCCGGGACTCCAGCGGGAAGGGTGCCGGGGTCAGCCCATGATGGGCCCCTGGAAGGCGGACTATCTGATGGGTCCCTGGGCCTCCCCTGGAGGAAGTGGGGACCTGAGCGGGAGGTGTCCGGGGGCTTCTGGGCTTTGGCAGGGCCTCCCTCCCCTCTACCACCTCCCTCTTCAAAAAGGCATCTGGAAACAGTACCTTCCCTCTTGGGTGAAAGAACCTTCACAGGGGCCTTGACCTTCTATGACTCCGCCCCACAGAAATCAGCAGAAGCAGATGAAGATGGCCCCTGAAGCACGTTGGTGCTTAATGTCATTTAATCCTCAGAACGACCCCACGGCATAGAACATGATTCGTTCATCCCATTTTGCAGCTGGGAAACCTGAAGCCAGGTTGAAGAAGGCAATTGCTTGGCAGCAGCACTCCAGAAACACCACGTGCCACGCGGCATCCACGGCTCAGCCGCCGCTGCCCCCATGCACGCTGTGTCATTTAATCCCCCCAGCCACTCTGTCAGGGAGGTGGGGTGAAGGCCCCGTGTTAAAGATGAGGAAAACGAGGCACCGAGAACAAATTGTCCTGTTGCTCAAGCTCTCTTGGCTTCCTGACACCTCCCAGACTTTGGGGGGCAGAGGCACATTAAGGAAGCCCCTCAACTCCCCTGCGGGGGTGGAGCCTCTGCAGCGGGCATGGCCCCAGTAGCAGGACCGCAGTAGCCAGGCAGGGACATGGATCCCCCACCCCCAACACCTTCCCCAGGGGCCCCTCCATTGCCTTACTCAGCTCTTGAGGCTGGAAGGCTCATGGCTCATTTTCCTGACTACCTTCCAGTCGTGAGCAGCCAGGGGCATGTTCTGGCCAAAGAGATCTAAGTGGGAGTCTATGAGGAAGGCTTCACTTCCCAAATTTTATTTTTATTTATTTTATTTTATTTTTTCGAGAAGGAGTCTCTCTCTGTCGCCCAGGCTGGAGAGCAGTGGTGCCATCTCAGCTCACTGCAACCTCCACCTCTCAGGTTCAAGCTATTCTTCCTACCTCAGCCTCCCACATAGCTGGGACTACAGGCCCCTGCCACCATGCCTGGCTAATTTTTGTATTTTTAGTAGAGACGGCATTTCACCATTTTGGCCAGGCTGGTCTCGAACTCCTGACCTCAGGTGATCTGCCCACCTCGGCCTCCCAAAGTGCTAGGATTACAGGCGTGAACCACCACCATGCCCAGTCACTTCCCAGACTTTAAAAAAGCCTCCCAAGACCTTTGCCTTTCCAGTGCCTCTCTGCCTGCAATGAAACGTGAGTGCTGGAGGCACAGCAGGCACTTTGGAACCACCAGGGCACACACCACAAGTTAGGGACAATGGAGTTGGGAGAGCCTGCACTCTGACAATGCTGCTGACCTGTGCGCCAGCCCTAGAGTTCCCATCATGCGAGAAGGATAGACCCCTCCTTCTCATAACACGGGGGACCGATGTCCCTGCTGGTTGCTGCCTACTCGAGTTTGCACTCCCCATCTGACCCACAGCAGCCCTGAGTAGGGGTTAAGAATGTAGTTTTTTTGTTTTGTTTTGTTTTTTGACAGAGTCTCGTTCTGTCACCCAGGCTGGAGTGCAGTGGCATGATCTTGACTCACTACAACCTCCCAGGTTCAAGTGATTTTCCTGCCTCAGCCTCCCAAGTAGCTGGGATTACAGGCCCCTGCCACCACGCCCAGCTAATTTTTGTATTTTTAATAGAGGTGGGGTTTCACCATGTTGGCCAGGCTGATCACGAACTCCTGACCTCAGGTGATCCACCCACCTCGGCCTCCCAAAGTGCTGGGATGACAGGCGTGAGCCACCACACCCAGCCAAGTAGTCTTCGAATCTTGGTTGACGAATTGGTAGCTGCATGGCCTTGAGCAAGGGCTTTTGTGGTGGACGAACCTCCATTTTCTCTTCTGGATCAGACCCAAGTGTGCTTCCTGCACAGAGCTGTTGGACAGTCAAATAAGACACCGAGTGCCCTGAGCCGAGGACGGGGCACACACACACAAAGGTTGGGTGTTGTTAGGAAAGGAGAAATGGGCCATAGGGAGAAGACAGGGAGAGGCCCTGTCCTGGATCCTTCCCCCTCGGGAAAGGCTGTTTCGGAATGAGGTCTGATCGGGGAAAGCTGAGCAGCGCCTCCTGACAGATCTGTAGCTCCTGAACGCCCAGACGCTGAGTCCCCATCCCTATAACGAAGTGCAGGCTCAGCCAGCTCAGTTACCTGCCGCCCAGCATGGCAGCCGTTCCGCCGGTAGGGCTGGCCGCACACCCTGGAGATGTGGGAAGGGATCCCACACACTCCAGCCTTCCAAGCCTCTTCTCCACCACCCACCACAGGGTCGGGCCTTCTGCCACTGGGGATTCACTCCTTCTGACCTGAAGGCTTGCAGGAGCACCCTGGGTGATTAGGGCTGGCACCCTGATGAAAGGCCGTGGTTCCGGGGGGTGCTCAGAGGCCACTGCTGAGGTGTAAGTGCCTTGGAACATGTCAGCCCCTGAACTGTGGTGAGCTCTGGCGCCCGGGTGCAGGGAAGGGGAAGAAAAGGAACTGGCACCTCGGGGATGTGCCCCACCCCAGACAGAGGTGTGTCTCAGTGCGTCGGGTCAGCGCAGCCATCCCGCAGGAGGGTGTTGCTGGCCTCAAGACAAGAAAAATAACACTTAGGAGAGGTGAGGGACTCGCCCAGGTCACACAACAAGCAACAGCACAGAGCTGGGATTCAAACCCAAGCCTCTTCCACTCCAAGGCCCAGCCCTGGGCTCTGCTCCCTAACCAGCTATGTGACATGTGCAACTCCCTTCCCTCTCAAGGCCTTCTTTAAATGTGGCCGTTAAAAGACATGAGCCTGGCCTGGTGCGGTGGTTCACGCCTGTAATCTCAGCGTTTTGGGAGGCCGAGGTCGGTGGACCATTTGAGGTCAGGAGTTCGAGACCAGCCTGGCGAACATGGTGAAACCCTGTCTCTACAAAAAATACAAAAATTAGCCCGTGCGGTAGTGGCGCTGAGGCAAGAGAATCACTTGAGCAGAGGTTGCGGTGAGCCGAGATCACGCCACCGCACTCCAGTCTGGGCGAGAGAGTGAGACCCTGTCTCAAAAAAAAAAAAAAAAAAAAAAGACAAGCCTGTATGACTCCCTCCCCCAAGTCAGATGCTGTGGGCACACTGCAGGGAGCTTAGGAGAGGGGGCTCTGGAGTGGGTCTTTTGGGGGATGCTCCCAGCTCACCCCTTACTTGGGAATTTGGATACTTAACCCTGTTGTGCCTGCGCTTGCTTGCCTGTGAAACAGGGAGAACTGTCTCCCTTCTCAGAGCTGCTGCACCTGCTGGGGCAGCTCCGTGTGAGAGCTGCACTGTTGTGACAGGCTCCTTGGAGGGCCAGAGCAGGAAGAGACTGGGGGACGAAGGGAGAGCCGAGCAAGGAGGTGGAGGAAGGAAGATCGGTGACATCATAGAAACAGGTCTGTGAGGACCAGGGCTCCTGCCCTGTGGCCCTCAGATGGTCCCACGAATCCCTGGGCAGATAAATCCCAGCTCGCCACTTCCTGGCCTCTCAAAGAAGCCCTTTGTCTGGTGGGTATCAGAGGCTACTTCCGGCACCACGAGGGCCTGATCAAATGGAGACAAAGGACCCTCACACTGGCCAGAGAGGCCCCAGGGGATGCCCACCGGCCCCCAACTTCCGCGGCCCGGGTGGCCGAGGGGGGCCCCCGCAGCCCGGCTGAGATCAGAGGCAGTGGGGACAGCAGCCGCGGCTGCTGGGAAGTCAGGGGAGGGCCTGAGAGAAGTGGGTGGCAGGAAGGGAGTCAGCAGGGACAGGAATTATAGACTCCAGAGGGCCCCTTTCAGGAGCCAGAGGGCTTTTTTTTTTTTTTTTTTTTTGAGACAGAGTGTCGCTCCGCCGCCTAGGCTGGAGTACAGTGGTGTGATCTCAGCTCACTGCAACCTCCACCTCCCAGGTTCCAGCAATTCTCTTGCCTCAGCCTCCCGAGTAGCTGGGATTACAGGCACGCACCACTATGCCCAAATAATTTTTGTATTTTTAGTAGAGAAGGGGTTTCACCATGTTGGCCAGGCTGGTCTCAAACTCCTGACCTCAAGTGATCAACCTGCCTTGGCCTCCCAAAGTGCTGATATTACAGGCGTGAGCCACCGCATCCAGCCAAGGGCATTTTTAAAAAATAGATAAATCAAGCACTCAAAGCCGTCTGCAGCTGCCCATCAGCCTCAGGCAGACTCAACTCCAGCCTACCCCCAGCCCACGAAGCCCCGGGCTGCCCACCTCCTCCAAAACAGCCTTCTGCTGGTTCTCCAAACACAGGCAGCCCTGCTCATGGTTGAGGACTTTGCCCCAGTTTTTCACTCTGCCGGTAGAATTATTCTTCCAAGGCATCCATGTCCCTGACTCCCTCCTTTCATTAGGGCTTTGTTTTAGAGATGCCCCCTGACCCCTGACCCCTTTGGCACACTCTCCAATCCCCCACCTCCCTCTCCCTCCGGAGCCTGCTTCAACTGGGCTTTCGTCCTCATGTCTCCTCAAGGTCACCCATGGCCTGCCTGTGGATGGACCAGATAGCCAAGTGCCTCTGGGTGTAGGCGGTGGCAGCACCTAACACAGGGCGGCTGGGTCTCCTCACCAGTCCTCAGCAGCTTTGCTCTGGTTTTCCTCCTGCTTCCTGGCTCCTCTGCCGGTGCCTCCTGGCTTCCCTGACCTCCTGGGAGGCTCTGGTCCTGTGCCCTACCCTCACTCCCTCCTTAGGTGACCCATGCAGTCTCTGGCTTCCACCACCTTCCATCTCCCTGACCCACACCTCCAGCCCCAGCCTTTCCCCAGAGCACAGGACTCCTGTGTCCATGCTCACTTCCAGGAGTCCACGCAGCTAAGTGACGGCATCTCGAAATCCACATGCCCAAACCCAGCCCCGGCGGCCCCTGCCCCAGACCTGCTTTCATGGCACCCCCAGCTCTGTGGGTGATGACGCCCCCCCGCTCATCCTCAACCCCGTCTCTCTGACACCCAACGCCTGCAGACCCAGAATCCGACCACTTCCACGGCTCCTGTTGCTACCAGCCTCAACCTTCCAACTTCCGCCCTTGTCCCTTTCAAAATGCTCCCATCCTGCCCTCCCCAGTGACCCCCAACTCAGGGTAAAAGGATAGCAAGTGTGCAGCCGCCCCCCAGCCCCCTGCTGTGACCTCTTGAACCTCCTCCCCTGCCCTTCGCCCCTCACTCCAGCCCTGGGATCTCGCCAGTTCTTAAACATTCCAAGCTGTCTCCCAGCTCAGGACCTGCAAGTTTGCTGTTACCTCTGCCCAGGCCAGACCTGCAAGGCTTACTCCCTCACCTCAAAATATCACTGGATCTGAGAACCCCAAAAAGTGCCCATCACAATACTCCCCACCTCCTCCCCCAGCTTAATGTCCTTCATGTCATGCATCCCCACGGGTGGCCTCCCCACAAGCAGGCAGCTCTCTGAGAAGGGGGACTACACTTTTTTGTTCAATGCCAGCACATAGATCATGCCTGGCACACAGGAGGGGCTCCAGAAACATTGGCTGAGTCAGCAGATGAATGCGCTGAGCTGAGTATTGAAGGCTACATGAGTCTGCCAGGTGGGTGGCGGGAAGAGACGTTCCAGGCAGAGGGAACAGCAGGTACGAGGCCGAGGCACAAAAGGACACGGCGTGTCCAAGGAACCAGGGAGTGATACTGTGTAGAGCAGGAGGAGGAGGGTCTAGGGCTGGGAAGTTTGGGGCTGCGGAGTCAGCTAGGGAACCTGGGCATGAAGGGAATGTGCTTGCCCTTCCATTCATTCGTTCATTGAATATTTATTAAGCACTGTGAGAAGTCTTGCTCTCTCCCCATCTAAAGGGATAAGACTTAATCTTGAAGGTACTTGGGAACCATTGAGAGACGCAGAGAAGGGGCAGCACCTATCACTGCTGGTCACAGGATGGAACCCCAATATGCCCCCGGATCCTCCCCTAGCCCCAGGGGGTGTCTGCTAAGCCACTGCCTCCTTTCCAAGGCAGCATTTTGGAGGTCTGGGGAGAGCGTGCCTGCCGAGGTTTCTCCTGCCAGGCCACAGAGCAACTGAGTCTCCACGAGAGCCAGCCTGTCCACCTGTGGCCCCCTCGATGTGTGAGTCACGTGGCCCGGATGGGGGCTGTGAACCTCCTGAGCTAGAAGAACCTCGGAGAATCCAACCCTTCATTTTCCAGACAGGGCAACTGAGGCCCACCAAAGACAAAGGACTTATTCAAGGTCCCACTGTGTCTCATACACAACTCTTGTTTGCAAGTGGCAAGCACCTGATTCAGACTGACTTTTTTTTTTTTTTTTTTTTTTTTGAGATGGAGTCTCGCTGTGTCGCCCAGGCTGGAGTGCAGTGGCACGATCGTGGCTCACTGCCAGCTCTGCCTCCCGGGTTCATGCCATTCTCCTGCCTCAGCCTCCCAAGTAGCTGGGATTACAGGCACCCGCCACCACGCCCGGCTAATATTTTGTGTTTGTAGTAGAGATGGGGTTTCACCGTGTTAACCAGGATGGTCTCGATCTCCTGACTTCATGATCCGCCCGCCTCGGCCTCCCAAAGTGCTAGGATTACAGGTGTGAGCCACCGCGCCTGGCCCAGATTGACTTTTTTGAAAGGAGGAGGGACTCCGCAAGCATGACCAGGATGTTGAAGAGTGAACTTCAGTTGCGGCTGGATCCAGGCTTACCTTGGGACACATGCTTCCCCTCCAGCAAACACTTGCCACAGATCTGGAGGACTCTCAGTGGCCATGTCTGGAGATAATGTGTCTACTCCTGGAGTGGGGGTGAGGCGGTGGGGGCAGTGTCAGCCCCACATGGCACCCCAGGACTGAGAAGAGGGTGGGACCCCAAAGGAAAATTGAATTTACTGGTCCAAGAACAGGGGTAACAAAAGCTGATGTCCCCACACCCAGGAGCTCAGGGATAGAACCCAGACCAGATCTCCACCACCTGATTCCAAACCCAGCACTCATCCCACCTCCCCAGACTCCCTCAAGAAGACGAACTGGACAGCAGAGTGGATGGAGGCTACAGCCAGAGGCAGGGGACCGGGGAGGAGGTCGTCCAGGTGAAAGGCAATGAGTCCCTTGGAAGAAATTCATCAATCTCCTAACTCCCAACTCATTTTCCCACATCAGCATTTTGCTGAGGGAAACATCCATCACTTCTTCAAGATGAATAACACACCAACACCATTATTAATGTATTCTTAAGTGGTGTTTAGAATCCACTTCATTCTAACCAACATGACATACATCTTTGCTGACTTCTTGGGACCCCAGAGACCTGGCACTGCATGGCTGCTGCCCAAACTGGGTGACCCCTGATCCCCAAGTGAGTAGCACGGGGTCAAGCTCACAGCAGCCTGGCAAACAGCAGGAGAATACACGCCCCCGCCAACCCTGAGTGAGGGAACCCTGACGCCAGTGAGGGCCAGTGAGGTGAGTAATGCTGGCTATGGCTGGTGGGAGTGTCAGGGCCATTATTTTGGAAAGTCATCTAGCAGGGTACTTTTTTTTTTTTTTTTTTTTTTTTTTTGAGGCAGTTTTGCTCTTGCTTTCCAGGCTGGAGTACAATGGCGCCCTCTCAGCTCACCACAACCTCCACCTCCCGGGTTCAAGCAATTCTCCTGCCTCAGCCTCCTGAGTAGCTGAGATTACAGGCCTGTGCCATCATGCCCCGCTAATTTTTTGTATTTTTAGTAGAGACGGGGTTTCAACATGTTGGTTAGGCTGATCTCGAACTTCTGACCTCAGGTGATCCGCCCACTTCGGCCTCCAAAGTGCTGAGATTAAAGGCATGAGCCACCATGCCCGGCCAGTAATGTAGCAGGGTACTCTTACTGCCTAAAATGGTGCACACTCCTCCCATCTCTGGAAAGGCCTCTTAGAGATGTAACTGGAGATGTGAAAAAAGCTTTGAGTGCCAAAGATGCTCATCAGGGCATTGTTTATAACAGAGAGAAATTGAAAGTTACCCAAGTATGCAACGAGGTTATGTCCAACCATAACCTGAAATGGTTATGCAAACTCAGGCAAGTCCATTCTATGGGACGTTCTGTGTCTATTCAAAAATGTGGTCTTCAAAAACTACCGTCCTGAGATCATTTGATGGGAAAAAGAAGAAGCTTATGAGACCCCAAGTCAAAAGAATGATTTTTAGCATCAGAGGAATGTCTCAGAGTTCCACGGCTGGAAGCACCACCGAGACACACAAAACTACCAGGTCCTCAGCGGCATGTGTCTCCTCAACCACACTAAATCCCTCCTGCTTCTCTCTGGCTGCAAGGTTGTCTCTCTGCAGGCCAGTCTGGCTGCCTCATCTCTGGAGCTTACCCACTACTCCAGCTCAGCCTCACAGCATCTCTGGAGCTTACCCACTTCTCCAGCTCAGCCTTACAGCATCTCTGGAGGTTACCCACTACTCCAGCTCAGCCTCACAGCATCTCTGGAGCTTACCCACTTCTCCAGCTCAGCCTCACAGCATCTCTGGAGCTTACCCACTTCTCCAGCTCAGTCTCACAGTGTCTCTGGAGCTTACCCACTTCTCCAGCTCAGCCTCACAGCCTCTCTGGAGCTTACCCACTTCTCCAGCTCAGCCTCACAGCATCTCTGGAGCTTACCCACTTCTCCAACTCTCTGGAGCTTACCCACTTCTCCAGCTCAGTCTCACAGCGTCTCTGGAGCTTACCCACTTCTCCAGCTCAGCCTCACAGCCTCTCTGGAGCTTACCCACTTCTCCAGCTCAGCCTCACAGCTGTTTGATTCCATCTTCTCCTCCTGCTGAAAGAAAATGAGAGAGGGAGGAAGCAAGAAAAAGAGGGAGGCAGAAAGAGAGGGAGGGAAGGAGAAAAAGAGGGAAGGAAGGGGGAAGAGAAAGAGGGGAAGAGAAAGACATCAGGAGGATGATGGAAGAGAGGAGGAGAATGGCGAAGAGGAGAAGGATGAAGAGGAGGAATGAGAAAAGAGGAATGATGAAGGGAAAAGAGGGAAGGAGATAAAGAGAGGGAATGAAATAAAAAGAAAAAGAGGGAGGTAAGGAGGAAGAGAGGAGAGAATGATATGAGAGGAAGGATGGTAGAAGAGAAGGAAGGAGGAAGAGAGGGAGGGAATATATAAAAGAGGAAGAAAGGAGGAAGAGAAAGGAGGAGTTGTTATTGTTGAGGATGATGAAGATATATAGGCAGGAAACAGTCAAAGAAGATGATAAAGAAAGGAAAAGAGAGGATATATTATGATATGTTGTTAAAATGAATGATGAAAATATAATGAGTGATGAGAAGACATAAGTAGTAAATGGAAATGAGCTTTTATGATGAGACATGATGGAAGATATAGCCAGCCGATGGAAAATATGGAGTGGATAGAGAGAGATGGAAATAAAAAGGAAATAGCTGAGGAATAAGAAATGAGGAGATGATGAAAGGAGTGGCCATACGATGACATAATGAGAGTGATAGCTTATAATGGAAGGAGTTAAGATGGAGGAAATAGCCGGAAATATAGCGATGCGATGATGGAAGAGAGGATGGAAGAAATAAAAGAATATATATGAGGCGCCGTAGAAGAGAGGATGGAAAAGCCGGAAGAGAGGGTAGGGATGATGGAAGAGAGGAATGAAAAGGATGAACAGATAATGAGAGTATATAATGATGGTAATGGTTATTAAAATATATGTGATGATGATAATATGAGTGATGTGATAAATATGACCTTAATGATGAACAGGAGTGATGGCGTTTAAAAATATATGGAGTGATGGCGATATTAGAGTGGCCAATACGAAGCGGTTGTTGTTGTTGAATTTCTAGAAGGGACAACTGAATTGTCTTGGCTTTGGTCAAGTGACTCCCCTGGTCCTGTCAGCTGTGCTGGACCAGGAGGGCTCCCCATAGCACAGCAGGCTCCCGGTAGTTTGGGGTAGGGTAAAGCAGGAGGAAATGACTGATGTCCCAAATCCTAGTACATAATCACAGGGTGTATTAGTTATCTATTGCTGCATAACAAATTAGCCCTATACTCAGTGGTTTAAAACAGCATTCATTATGTCACAGAAGAATTGAGAAGTTTTTCTGGGTGGCTGTGACTCAGGGTCTCTCGTGAGGCTGCAGTCAACACGTCAGCCAGGGCTTCCATCTTTGGAAGGCGCAACTGGGCTGAGGACTCTGCCATCGAGCTCCCCACAGGGCTGTGGGCAGCAGGCTTCGGTTTCTTGTTGGTTATTGGGAGGAGCCCTAAGTTTCTTGCCCCACAGGCGTCTCCGTAAGGCTGCTCTGGACAGGACCGCTGGCCCTCCAGAGCCAATGACCTAAGAGAGAGAGAAAACTCTCCAAAACTACCAAGACGGAAGCTGCAGCATCTCTCATAACCCAGTCTCAGAAGTGACGCCCCATCAGTGCTCCCGTATTTTATCCGTCACACAGATGCACACTGGTACGGTGTTGGAGGGCAGCGGATGACACGGGCACGAATCCCAGGAGAAGGGACCACTGGGAGCTATGCTAGAGGCTGGCTAACATACACGGAAAACATTCACTCTACAAAACTGGTTTCAAAAGTGGATATGCTCCACACATTTTTTTTTTTTTTTTGAGACGGAGTCTTACTCTGTCGCCCAGGCTGGAGTGCAGTGGCACTATCTTGGCTCACTGCAACCTCCGCCTTCTGGGTTCAAGCGATTCTCCTGTCTCAGCCTCCCGAGTAACTGGGATTGCAGGCATGCACCACCACACTCACCTAATTTTTGTATTTTTAATAGAGTCCGGGTTTTGCAATGTTGCCCAGGATGGTCTTGAACTCCTGGCCTCAAGTAATCCACCCACTTCTGCCTCCCAAAGTGCTGGAATTACTGGTGCAAGCCACTGCACCCAGCTTACCTATTTTTAAATAAAAGAATCAAGTAGGGTCAACATAGTCCCAAAGAAAGCCTTCCTTTTAAAAGAAATTGCCTTTGATTACTTCTGCTGGGTCATAGAGGACCTGCCAGATCTGAGATCTGGATGCATGCAGTATGAGAGCTGGGTGACACTCAGCATCCAGCCTCCATGTGCGACCGTCCTCCTGGTCACAGGATGGCCACGGGGCAAAAGGTACTTGCACCTCGCCATGGCTGGGGTTCAGACAGATGTACGATGTAACTGGTTGACTTGGGGCAGGCGCCTAATGGAAACCAGGCCGGACTGCCAGGAGCCGAGGAGGAAAGCCTCCGTAAGAGAAAGCAGACAGCGGGTAGCAAGCGAGATTCAGTGGCAGGGGCCCCTGGTTGGAGGGGCTCTTGGTTCTGAACACCTCTTGACACCTGATACCAGGACCCGCTCCAGCCCGGCCACCTCGGCAGCAGCAACAGCCTGGGTGGGGAGGCTGAGTGTGGGCAGAGAGAGCTGCTCTGAAGACGGTCCATGCTGCCCTGCCAGGGGACGCACCCTCAAGAAGCGCCCTCCCTCTCTCTCCCTGGCAAGCAGTGAGCTCCCGAAGTGGCCGAGGACTGACAGCGTGGGGGCCCTGGGAGGCAGGGCCCGGCTGGGGCAGGGCCCCGATGGAGACGCTGGAGGCAGCAGCAGCGGTGGGAGGGGGTAGGGATTCACCCACCCACTTGAGAGGGGAGATGAATGAACCCAGGAGCTGGTTCCCACAGGTGGAGGTGGGGCACGGAGCCAGCAAGACTCAGATATTAATGCTTACTCTGGTCATGAGACTTTTATCATCTGATCATTCCTAGAACCACAGAAGCCAAAATAGGCAGGCCCGGAGGAACCTCGTTAGAAATCTAGTCCAGCCCCACAAGTCTCACCAGTGACTCAAAGTCTTGACCCCTCCCAGCAATGGTGAGCTCCCTACTCCAGAAGAAAATTCATTCCATCGTTGGACAGTCCTAACAGAAAGCTCTTTCTGAAATATTAGACACAATCTGTCTCCCTATGGGTGCCACTAATTGGCCCTAGTTCTGCCTTCTGGTGCCTCATAAAATAAACCAGCACCGGTGACTTCTTCGGCCCCCGCATTTGTGGACCGGAGAACATCACCCGAGAGCGCCGGTGTGACTTCCCTGGCCCCCCACACCTGAGGACCAGAGAACCTCGTCCGAGAGTGTGTGCATATTTGCAATAAAAGACTGCCACTTTCTTATGTACTTTGGCCTCATGTTTAATTACTTAGCTCTCCTAAATTAAGTTACATTAAATTAAATCAAAACAGTTAGTGCCAAATTAATTTAAATTAAAACATAAACATGTAAGTAAAATATTCATTTAATGACAAAAAATAAAAAAAAAAAAAAAAAAAAAAAATAAACCAGCACCCACTCCTCCAATAGTCACCCTCTTCATGGTTCAGATCAGCGCCTCCCAGCACATCACAGACCATCAGAAACCATCTGTTCTTCCACACTGCAGTGTGAGCCAAACTGCATAGCACCACACGCCCCCCAGAATGGTCAAAATGGAAAAGGCCGGCCGTGCCAAGTGTTGGTGAGGATGTGGAGCAACAGCGACTTTCACACACACCAGTGGGAACGCACGGCCACCCTGGAAAACGGTCTGCCCCGCCCAGCCCTTCTACTGCTGAGTATTTACCTGAGAGAAGCAAAAACACATGTCCACAAAGGCACACACACATTAACATTCGTCGCCGCTTGCTTATAATAGTCAAAAACTGAAAACAACCCGAATGTCCATCCACAGGCGAATGGAAAAACAAATTGTGGTATATCCATGCGACAGAATACTACTCAGCAATAAAGAGGAACACACAGCAACAGGGATATATCTCAGGATGGAGTTCACTGAATGAAGGGAGCTAGACAAAAGTCTAATACTCTATGCTTTCAATTATAGAAACCCCTAGAAAAGGAGGAGCGACCTAGAGGGTAAGAAAACAGATCAATGCTGGCCTGGGAATGGGAGGGGGGGAAGGGATGGACCGCTAAAGGGAATAAGAAGAAGTGGGGGGATGTGGAAATGGGAGGTACCCTGATTGTGGGACACTTTCTCAGGTGTGCACATCTGTCAAAACTCACCAGGTTGTGTGCTTTAAATATGGCAAGTTGTACACATCAAATACATACAACATATTTTAAGTTGTTTCTTAGAAACTCTAACATGCCATTCCTTAATTGAATGCGCTAACAACCTGGCCCAGCTGAAGGCCTGGCTCTGCTGTGATAAGCTGTTTGTAATTAGCACATGGAGGGGCGCATCCTCGCTTTAGCAGGTTTGGCCTTGTTAATGTTTGACTCTGGAAACTTTCTTCCAATGCTTTCCAGCAAGTTAATGGCAGAGTCAGGACGTAAGCCCAGGTTTCCTGGTTCCCGGGCCAGTTCTCCAGTCCCACAATGTGAGAAGAAATAGAAACCAGCGCTTGTGGAGTGCTTCATGGTTCTCCAAGCTGCTTGACATCTGTAATCTCATTTCCTGGATTAATCCCATTTAACACAGTCGAATGTGTCATGGATGAGATGGGGCTGGGAGCGCATGAACTTGTTTATTTATGGCAGGCATCTATTCTGATGGCTCGAGGCCCAGGCCAGGCCAATTGTTAAATATCTTGAATAACCCTCCTGGGTTAAGCATTCTGGGTTTTGGAGTCAGATAGATCCGGGCTGGAATCCAGGCACTACTATTTACTATTAGAAGACCTTGAACAAACCGTTTAACCTCTTTGAACCTCAGTTTTCTCTTCCGTAAAATGGGGATAGCAGCGATAACTTCCTTATATTGGTGCTGGGATGATTCAGTGTGATAACGGCATCCAGCATGTGATAAACCCTCCAAGTCTGGCAGCTGTCATGGGCCCCATTACTGCTATTAATCCTCACACCACTCTTATGAAATGAGTCCTATTACTGTTCCCATTTTACAGAGAAAGAAACCCAGGCTCAGAGAGGCAAAATGATCTGCCCAAAATTACACCGTAAGTAAGTGGCAGAGCCAGGACTCGACCTCAAGTCCCCTGTATGGCTGCAAAGCCAGCTCTCTCTTCGTGGCCCCACACTGCCTTCTGCTTGAGCAATGGCAGTGCTCAGGGGGCCTAAGATGGAAAGGCATAATCAAAGAGCCTTCACATCCCACCCAGTTACAGCTAGAGCTGAAGGAAGCCAAGGCCTGGGCAGGCTGATGAGGCCGAGACCAGGTCAGTCTACTCTCTGGATCCTAGGCTCTGCCACTTTAAAAACCAGGACACGGCTGAGCACAGTGGCTCACGCCTGTAATCCCAGCGCTTTGGGAGGCTGAGGCAGGTGGATCAGCTGAGGTCAGGAGTTCAAGACCAGCATGACCAACATGGTGAAACTCCGTCTCTACTAAAAATACAAAATTAGCTGGGCGTGGTGGCACATGCCTGTAATCTCAGCTACTCGGGAGGCTGAGGCAGGAGAATCGCTTAAACTCGGGAGGCAGAGGTTGCAGTGAGCTGAGATCACACCACTGTACTCCAGCCTGGGTGAAAGACTCCTTCTCAAAAAAAAAAAAAAAAAAAAAAAAACCTCAAGGGGAACTGAAGTCCTGATGCATGTGACAGAGGCGGCTAGAATAGTGGTCACCTTGTAGGGAGGCGGCACAAGTGAGTCCCTGGACACGGGTGATAGTCACACAGTCACACAGTTTCATACATATATAAAAATCCATCAGGATGTACATCTAAGATTTGCATACCTAGACTGGGCACAGTGGCTCACGCCTGTAATCCCAGCACTTTGGGAGGCTGAGGCAGGTGGATCACCTGAGGTCAGGAGTTCAAGACCAGCCTGGCTAACATGGCCAAACTGCATCTCTACTAAAAAATACAAAAATTAGCCGGGCGTGGTGGCAGGCACCTCTAATCCCAGTTACTAGGGAGGCTGAGGCAGAAGAATCACTTGAACCGGGCAGGCAAAGTTTGCAGAGAGCCGAGATCGTGCCACTGCACTCCAACCTGGGCAACAAAGCAAGATTCCATCTCAAAGAAAAAACATAATAAAAGATTTCCACACTTTATGAAAATTAGACTTCGATAAGAAATAAAAATAAAAAAGGCCAGGCACGGTGGCTCACGCCTGTAATCCCAGCACTTTGGGAGGCCAAGGCTGGCAGATCATGAGGCCAGCAGATCGAGACCATCCTGGCTAACGTGGTGAAACCCGTCTCTTCTAAAAATACAAAAAATTAGTCGGCCGTGGTGGTGGGCACCTGTAGACCCAGCTACTCTGGAGGCTGAGGCAGGAGAATGGTGTGAACCTGGGAGGCAGAGCTTCCAGTGAGCGGAAATCACGCCACCGTACTCCAGCCTGGGTGACAGAATGAGATTCAAAAAAAAAAAAAAAAAAAGAAGAAATATGCAACGTCGACAGCAGCTTGACTGACATGGGAACTGGCCCACTCCATGCCAGGATTTCCAAAAGGAGAAGACATTTCCTCCAGTCTATGGCTGGGCTGCTGGAGGAGGCCACGGCCTTGGCGCTGCTTCGGCAGGTTTCTCATCAGGCCAGCAGGTCTCCTGTGCAGCCTGCAGCACCTGGGGATCTGGGGAGAGGAGAACCCAGAGTCCTGGGAGGATCAGGAGGTCCCCTGCCTTGGTCATCCCCCCTTCTAGGCCAAGACTATGCTAGATCAACCTTGGGGTCAGCCAGTGAGTGCATGAGTCCCCAGGAGGCCAGGATGGGGGAGCCCTGGAGGGTAGGAAGTCAAGTTCATTGTGGCAGTATGGGAAAATGGTCACACGGGTGAGCTTTGGAGCAGGAGAGCCCTGCTCAGCAAGGCTGCCCCAGCAATGCCATTTATTAGCTGTGTGACCCTGGACACATTACTTAACCTCTCTGGGCCTCAGTTTGCCCACCTATCAAATGGAGATGATAACATTACCTGGTAGGAGAATATGACATGGTGGGTAAGGAGGTGGGGAGAGAGTTCAATGACATCACACTCATGTTCCTGGGCATAGTAAGTTCTTAACAGTGTGAATCATTTTTATCAAAGGCCCAAGGACAGGAAGGGGCCTCTAAATATTGAGTATCTCGTGGATTGCAAAGTGACGGTCACGAGCTCAAATGCAACCCACAAATGGGCTTTGTTTGGCCTACACAGTGTCTTTCTTTCTTTCTTTTTAAATTGTTGCCAACATTTAAAAATCAGATTTCACATTTAAAAATCCAAATTTTCTGCTTCTCTTGAAAAGTTCAAAGATTTGGCAGTACTGGGCCTGCATTCCCGCCTGGCCATCATCAGCCAGAGCTGAGTGGCCGCTGCCCAGTTCAGTCCAGCCCTCCCGCTTCCAACCGCCTTCTCCCAGTTCCTGCCTGGCCCCAGGCACTGGAGTTTGCAAACCCCTCACAACCCACCAGCACCTGGTCCCAGGCCTTCATGATGCACATGGACAAATGGGGCTCTAGAGGGGGTCCTAGGGGCACAGCCTCCCCCGGGGTCACAGCAAGTCAGTGCAGAGATGGCAATAGGACTCAGGTCACCTGATTTCCAGTCCTTCCTGAGCACTGGTTAAATTCCAAGGAGGAAACTGGCTGGGCCCCCAAAAGCGCCTGCGTCTACAGCACTTGCTGGGGAGTCAGGATCATCGCCGGGCATGGGACGTCCTTCTCTGAGTCTCAGTGTCTTCATCTGTAATACAGGATCATCATAATCCTCCCTCACAAGGCAGTTGTGAGGATGAAATGAGTTAAAAGAAGTAGAGATCTTGGAGCCGTGCCCGGCACACAGTCATTGCTTGATACCAGCATCATTCTTGTTCTCAGTAACTCCTGACACACACGATGTGTGCTCATGACCTTTTTTGGTTCCTAACAACCAGCTGTGATGTCACTCTACTTAGCCCCCTCTCACAGATGAGGAAACCAAGGCCCAGTAAGACTCACACAGCCAATGAGGGATGGAGCCAGGATTGGGGATTTCAAGCCAGGGTCGTCTGGCTCCAAATTATCATGCGCTAGAAGCCTCTGCACAGTCCACACATAAGTTACATAAATCACATAAATATTGAGCGCCTACTATGTGCTGGACACTGTTACAGGCACCAGAGACATGGCTGGGAACACAAGAGACAAGGTCCCCAGCCCGAAGAGGCTCACAGTCTGAGAGATGGGCATGGGGCAACAAACAGTCAACAAATCACTCAGGTTCTGGTGCTGTCAGGTGCTAGGACATATTAGAAAGTGCCTCAATCTTCCCCCAAATGTCCAGGCACACATATGAACACATAGGTGAACATACATGCACACTCATGCACTCTCCAGCAGCACCTGCTCCATCAACAGTACCACTAGACAACAGGGGCCAGGCATGGTGGCTCATATGCCTGTAATCCCAGCATTTTGGGAGGCCCGGGTGGGAGGATCCCTTGAACCCAGGAGTTCAAAGTTACAGTGAGCTATGATTGCACCACTGTACTCAGCCTGAGCAACAAAGCAAGACCCTATCTCAAAAAAGAAAAAGGGAGGAAGGAAGGAAGGAAGGAAGGAAGGCAGGCAGGCAGGCAGGCAGAGGGAGAGGGAGAGAGGGGGGTAAAGGAAGAAAGAAAAGAAAAGAAAAGAGAGAGAGAGAAAGAAAGAGAGAGAGAGAGAAAGAAAGAAAGAAAGAAAGAAAGAAAGAAAGAAAGAAAGAAAGAAAGAAAGAA